>NC_057798.1:190144687-190428108 GCF_018294505.1 Triticum aestivum | reverse complement strand
AAAGTTAACAGAAAATATTACACTCTTTCACTTGGTTTTGATGGCTACAAAAGAATTAAATGGTCGAAAACTTACTTTTCAAACATCTCCTGAAGGCCACCCACTTTATTCAGAATAATGCTGTTCAATAACAGCACATAACATGACCAGATAAACACCCACAATATGAAGTGGAGTATTGGTTTCCATGAGAATTGTCCAAAACCTTTTTGGTTAGTACCTTTTCCATTATCTAACATGTCAATTTTACTGGCACTCAAGCCTTTCTGAAGAAATACTTTGGTTGGCGGAGTATCTGGACCATAACCCAATAAAAGAGCAACCTGAAAAACTAACAGTTGATCAGCAATGCAGATAAATGGCATGTACATACCATTGAACATTGAAAAAAATGGCCGTGACACGTACAGGTAGAATGAGAATTGCAGGATAAAGAGAAAGGTGTGTTGCCATGACATATCCAAAGGCAGCAAGCGGCGCAAGACCTACAAAAATTGCAAGAATGTTTTAACTGGCATTAGACTTGGACAATTCTAGGTTATCCGAAGATCACTATACTATCTTCCATAAAAATGTTATTAACTGAGGATTTGCCAAATAAAAGGCCAAGAAACAATGAGGCAAACAACTAGTTTAAGTAATAAAAGGGATACATTGAAAAACCGAGAATGCTAGAGGGAAACACAGCGAGTTTAACTTACGTGAACAGGCTCCATGTAACATTATCACGACCATTAAATTCTCAATTGGTGATGTACATGAACCCACACAGGTGATTATTGTCCAAGGGTTCCACAGATATATTAGAGAAGCAGTATCTCCTGTGCTTACGTTCACTGTAAGTGTCAACAAAAATGATAATTAGTACTATAAACAATTAGTAAGCATCACAAGCACAAAGCATCAGACTCAAAGAGAGTGATGTTCCATTCACACCTTTCCAGACAAGATTGTATAATTTTTAGCCTACCAACAACAAATTTGCACTATCAGGCAAGCAGAGGACTATACACATTAAATTCCACGAGGCAAATTCATAACCTTTTTTATTCCTTGTAAAGGAAAGTAGCAAAAGTGGGTTTCCTTCTTTAAGAAAATATAAAGCTTAGAATCACAACAACTACTTGACAAATAAAACATCTCTACGACTTCACTTCCGGAGCTGTACGTCACAAGTACAAAAAATCAAAACTTTCTGATCGTTGGTACTTGGGAAAATAAGTAGAAAGTGGTGCCAAACAAAAGGCAAATTTAGCTCAAGATTCAATAAAGCACATCTCAAGTATATAACATTAACTAGTATGACTCACCAGAATTGTTCACTGATTTTGTGAGGTCAAGAGACTTCAAACTTCTGTTACGTGCCATTTGGAGTGAACGCCCAGTTGATCGAATGAGCATAGCAGCTATAAAATCTACAGCCACAAAAACCAAACTGTGTTGTGCATTCATGAGTGTAATATTACATGACTGCCAGCAAAATGCAAAAGTCGTGGAAATGTTCATGGTTACATTTTTTTTCCGTTTCAGTGATACCATGGGCAAGATAAAGAACATAAAAAGTAAAGCCTGAGAAAACTGATTTTCTTCTATGAAAATCAGGTATACTTGAACAAGTTATCAATCTTAGACAAACATATACTGGTTTAAACGAAAAGTACATAGCAACTTATTTACCTGCAATATATATGAGAATGGTGTCCACCTGACCTGTGACATCATGGAGTGTTAGAATGCTAACATTTCATATGGTAATCTGATCAAATGAAGAGACATAGCAACAGTGGTGATATCAAAGAAATGATCAAAGAAGCATCAAAACGAAGGACCAATCACCTTTTGCTGGTTAGCGGACCAAGAACTGATAAAAGCAAAGGGGAACCATGATACATCAAACCTGAAAAACAGATCATTCAACAGGCTGGACCATCATTTACAAGTTCACACTGTTAACACGTCAACATTACAAAGAGCAAAATATCATGGCTAATTGCTAAGATTTATGATGTAATCACAAGAAGCATCTAGGCCTCTGATTCTAAGTAGGAGTCATTCAGTTATATCATATTTCATCCGTCAGGAGTTATCAGTAGTTCATTACAGATGTGAACATGAAATAGCGCCTATCAGTACTCAATACAAACACAGCAAGCATTTTAAAAATTGCTCTGTAGTTCCTAATAATACCACCTCCCACCCGACTATCCTGGCCTCAAAATTTTGCTCATTCTGATGCAAATGTGAAGTGCTACTAAAAGTTGGCAAAGCGAGCAAAGAGGCGAGGTGCGTAACGTACCGGAATAGGGTGACATGGACGCTTGCTTCAGCCAGTATCCTTCTGCCACTGCAACATACACAGGAGGCAAACGAGAATGCCGACATCACAAAAGGGATGGGGTTTGCAGGGGAAGGACTGAGAGCAAGGAGGTGTGCTTACGGCGGCGGAGGGACGTGAGGGGGGTGGAGACCTCCGGGCGGGAGGCAAGGTGGAGGTCTCCGCCGAAGAGCACCAGAACGAGGCGGAACCCGACGGCCGCGACAGCCATCGACCAGTAGTGTCGGATCGCCATTGCCGCTGATCAGTGGCGGATCTAGGATTTGCAAATATGACATGTTAACATACTAATTATAATTTACCAATAGCACTATCATAATCCACCTGATTGGACACAGCAAATTCTGTGTTAAATCATAATTCACCTGATTGGACACAGCGAAAATTTGCATTCTACTCCCTCCGTTCCCAAATACTTGTCTTTCTAGGCATTTCAAATGGACTCAACATGCGGATGTATGTAGACATATTTTAAAGTGTAGATTCACTCATTTTGCACCGTATGTAGTCACTTGTTGAAATCTCTAGAAAGACAAATATTTAGGAATAGAGGGAGTAGTAGTTTTCTTCACTGGTACGTTAAATAAGGAGTTTCGTTTCGTACTTACACAATTTAAAACGATTGTTATGGAGAGAATAAGAAAACCACTCCACTATATATTAGTCGTATACACGAGTACTATATGGACGCAGCTTCATTGACTTAGTGCACCTGCCTTTGGGCGTCCGGCAGCCGCCCATTCCGCACTCGGCAGCAGTCCTGCCCTGCGGCCGGCGGTGTGCAGTTGCAGGGGCCAGCCGATTTGAGGTACCTTTTCTCCATTCCCCATGTTTTGGTTAGTCTCATTACGAATTTAAGGTTTATATTCATGGATTATCAGGTGGATTATGACAGTGCTATCTGCCACGTACATTAACACATACACATAACTTTGCACATAATTTCTTGTGTCCAATTATGTCATCATGATTGATACTTTTTTTTGAGGGAATCATAATTGATACTAGAATGTAATTCTAGCCCTTGTAGTTATTGTGGCCATATAGGCACACAAAACAGCAACCAAACCAGCAGCTTGCACTATCAGCGAATCTCGGGTCTTGCCGTTGTCATCCATCTATATAAATTCAGCACATATTTATAAATTAATAAAGGCATGGGAACTGATAATATTGACATTATTTGCATCATCAAAACAAAATAAATACATGAACACATTGTTCAGGAAGTTAACTCACATAGATCTATGATAATCAAAAAAATTAGCTCACAAATATATGCACTTTTCTTTCCTACCTACTGATTCCTTCTAATTTCCACAAGTTAGCTCACACAGATCCATGATAATCAAAAAAATTACTAGCCCAATAGCTCACATAGATGCATGCTAATCACACAGATCTAGGAGAGGAGGTTCAGGACACGGCCTGTACATGCTAATCCCATGCATGTGCATCCCGGTAGTGGGTTGCATCTGCGTGGAGGGCAGGGGTGAACGCGTGAGCACGCGCATGTGTGCGTGTGGGTGCCGTGCCTGTACATGAGCGAGGGGAGCAGCTCCCATGGCCACGGCGGCCATGGCTGGGAGCTCGGCTCCGACCTAAACACGCCCGCGCCGGCCACGGCGGCCATGGCCGGGAGCTCGGCTCCGGCCAAAACGCGTGCAGGGAACGGCAGCACTCCGCCTAGCCGCCTGCTCACATCCGCATCGGTAGAAGCAGCAGCGCAAGGGCAGAGAGAGATGAGAGGGATCCGAGAGGGATGGGGACAGATGGAAGAGGGATGGGAGGAGGAGAGTCCAACCTCTGCGCGGAGAGGATGCGCGCCGGCGAGTGCCCACGAGGCGACGGGGCGGCGAGATCCGTTCGCAGGAGAGAGGAGAGGGGTGGGGAGAGCGGCGCGAATGCGGGTGTGAATCGATAGGGAGAGAAACCCTAGCCCTCTTCGCTCGCGTGGGTGCAGGCGCGGATGCAAACTCGCGGAAACGGCCGAAACTTGCGTGCGAGCTCAGCCTGGCTGGGGGGCCTATTTTGCATCAGTCGGGCCTGGCCCAAAACGACGCACAGCCTACCAAACGTTGCGAAAATTGCACGGTGAGTGCAATGCAGGTGCGAGGCAAGAAACCAAACACGCCCTTAGTAAACGAGCCAGCCCGTGGCACGTTTTAGCACGTTGGGTCGTGTGATTTTTAGCTTTTAAGGTCATACTAGTAAAAGGGCCCGTGTGTTGCAACAGAAAGAAAAATTATAATCTTCAATGGTCATGACCACATTTTGCTGCATCACCGAGATATCACTCTAAATTTCGTTAAATCATGAACAATTTTTACATCATAAAGATTTTTTAAAACTAATGAACATATTTGAAATCATGAACATTTTTCAAATTCGTGAACACATTTACAAATTTTCAAAAAAATCTAAAATCAAGACCATTTTTGAATTCATGAATATTTAATACTATTTACAAATATATTTTTATAATTGTGAAATTTTTAAAAACAATTTTCTTGAATCGGCGAACATTTCTAGAATTGACGAACCGTTTTTTGGAAATTGGTGGAACGTTTTTGTAATTCATGAATTATTATTTTTTGAATTAACGAACATTTTTTGAAATGCATGATCCTTTTTCTAATCAGCAAACACTTCATGAAAGTATAATCTATTTTGTAAGTCACGAACAACTTTTGAATTTTTAGGATACTTTTCCATTCATGAACATTTTTTGAATTGGCGAAATTTTGTTCAATTTCATTAATATTTTTTCATACATGAACTTTACAAAAATCATGAACATCTTTTGATTCTCGAACATTTGTTTTCTAAATTTTGAACATTTTTCAAATAAGCAAATATTTTTTTCAATCCACAAGTTTTTTATGATTTATTAAACATTTTATTTTTAAATTCCCATTTTTAAAAAATCAGATTTTTTTTTCAAATACCAAATTATTTAAAGTAGAAACATACGAAAACAGAAAAGAAAAAGGAAAAAAAATGAAAAAAGGCCGCCCGGACATGGGGCGGCCCAAACGGACGTGTTGCGTCTTCTCCCAACACGCAGAGCGCAGTATAGGAGATCCCTACTACATGGGCCGGCACAGATGAGGGATTCTCCTGTGTAAAATGTTTTTTGTCACTTATAGATGGCATTGGTGGGTAATATTTTGTAACTTTGGGGGGCAATTTTCATGACGTACCGCCAGAAGCAATAACCCTTTTATTATTCGGTATAGATATGTGGGCCCCTGTTGCCAGCCTCTATGCCCCCCAGGGCACTGGCCAGTGCATCTCGTGTGCTGGGCACAACCCGTTTAGCCCGTGTCGTGTCTTGTGCTGGGCACAACCCGTTTAGCCCGTGTCATGTCGTGCATGCGTGCTACTGGGCCGACCCAGTTGGCACGGTCCTTTGTCCAGCTCTCTGTGTGGGAGGCTGAAAGATCGTGGATGTCGCCTAGAGGGGGGTGAATAGGTGTTTTAAAATAATTACGTTTTAGGCTTGAACAAATGCGGAATAAACCTAGCGGTTAATTTGTCAAGCATAAAATCTACAATAACTAGGCTCACCTATGTGCACCAACAATTTATGCTAAGCAAGATAAGAAACTATGTGATAGCAAGATATATGACAGAGAACAATATGGCTATCACAAAGTAAAGTGCATAAGTAAAGAGCTCGAGTAAGAGATAACCGAGGCACGTGGAGACGACGATGTATCCCGAAGTTCACACCCTTGTGGATGCTAATCTTCGTTTGGAGCGGTGTGGAGGCACAATGCTCCCCAAGAAGCCACTAGGGCCACTGTAATCTCCTCACACCCTCGCACAATGCAAGATGCCGTGATTCCACTAAGGGACCCTTGAGGGCGGTCACCGAACCCGTACAAATGGCAACCCTTGAGGGCGGTCACCGAACCCGTACACTTTGGCAACCCTTGGGGGCGGTCACCGGTACCCGTCAAATTGCTCGGGGCGATCTCCACAACCTAATTGGAGACCCCGACGCTTGCCCAGAGCTTTACACCACAATGATTGAGCTCCGAACACCACCAACCGTCTAGGGCGCCCAAGCACCCAAGAGGAACAAGCTCAAGGGTACCAAGCACCCAAGAGTAATAAGCTTCTCAACTTGTAACTTCCACGTATCACCGTGGAGAACTCAAACCGATGCACCAAATGCAATGGCAAGGGCACACGGAGTGCCGAAGTCCTTCTCTCTCAAATCCCACCAAAGCAACTAATGCTAGGGAGGAAAGTGATAGGAAGAACAAGAAGGAGAACACCAAGAACTCCAAGATCTAGATCCAAGGGGTTCCCCTCACATAGAGGGGAAAGTCATTGGCGAAAATATGGATCTAGATCTCCTCTCTCTGTTCCCTCAAAAACTAGCAAGAATTCGTGGAGGGATTGAGAGATAGCAAGCTCGAAGAAGGTCAACAATGGGGGAAGAACACGAGCTTAAAAGGATAAGACTTAAGGGGGAAGAAGACCCCCTTTTATAGGGGGGAGAAAATCCAACCGTTATGCAGCCCGAGCCCGCATCTGGGCGGTACTACCGCTGCCACAACGATACTACCACTGTGGCAAGCAGGCATAGGGCAACCAAGACAGAGGAAGGAGGAGTACACGCACTACTGCGGTACTACCGCCCTGAGTGCGGTACTACGCTTATAGGCGGTACTACTGCTCCCTACAGCCGCTGGGAAGCAGAGGAGGGTAGAGTGCATAGCAGCAGTTGGGGCGGAAGTAGAAAGCGGTACTACCGCTTACAAGCGGTACTACCGCGCCCTACTACCGCTCCCCTGCGTGGTCCTTTATGGAAACCCGACACCAAAAATCGAGACCACAACAGGGGTGGCAGTACCAGTGGTACTAGGCAGCGGTACTACCGCCTATGGGCGGTACTACCGCCCTGACCGCAGTACTACCGCTGGAGCAACAAGAAAACCCTGAACCGCCATAACTTCTGCAAATGAGCTCCGAATTGAGCAAACTCAAGCTTGTTTGATAGAGGAAGATGAGTAGCACTCCATCAGAGAAGAACCGGCATAACCTCCAACATTGAAAACACCATAGAAGATGCATGTGAACTCCGTTTTTGATGAACACGAGCTTGTCATCAAGATGACCATGAGCTCTAAGACTCACAAAGAGAAGAACCAAACAAGAACCAATAAAGATTATGCAAGCATGCAATGGTTTGATCTCTCTACAAACGATACGATCAAGTTACTTGTTGAGAGCCCCCGTTGATAGTACGGCAAACGATCCTATAACCCGGTCTCCCAACTACCACCATGAGACCGGTAAAATAGAAAACCTATCAAGGGCAAACCTTTGCCATGCACATAGTCCACTTGAGCTGGATGATGACGATCTTGACTTCCTCAAGTTGGACCACCTTTCTTGATTGTGTTGGCTCGGTGAAGACTAGTAGATTGCTCCCCCATACTCCACTATGGGTGAGCCTTTCTTCGGCACATCCCCATAAGTCCATTGCCACCACAATGGACGGCAAGCTTCAGGCATATGATCTCTTCGTGATGATCCTACTTGAACTTGCACACCGCAACCTAACCCCACAAAGAACTCTCACGAAGACCATGGGATAGTACACAAAGCGTAATTGACAATGCTTACCATACCATGGGATCGCTTGATCCCTCTCGGTACATCTTCTATGCTTTGTGTGTTTATCAACTTGATTCACTCTTTGACTTGGTCTTGATCAACCTTGAATCTTTCCAACTCTCTTCATTTGGATGATGTCTTGAAGGTAAACATGAATGATCACACACTCTTCTTCTTCAAGACATGCTTGCAATAAGCTCAACACTCACAAGACCAATCTTTGGATAATTCCTTAATAGCACCTTGGTCATCACAAACTCTCCTTGAAACCAACAAATGGACTCCAAGAAGAGCCTATGGACAAACCCTTCAAATATAACTCAAAGCAACCATTAGTCCATAGAGATTGTCATCAATTACCAAAACCAAACATGGGGGCACCGCATGTTCTTGGAGAGGCAGTGGTGGTGGTGTGCATTGTTTGTTGGGCTTCTTTTCCTCCGACCCATATCCTAATCTCATAAGAAACAAATGCAGAGAAACCTAGCCAATTGGGCCAGTACAGCCCAGCATGCCTCGAACCTCATTGAACATGTCTAGCTGTTGGGGAACACGGTAATTTCAAAAAAAAATCCTATGATCACGCAAGATCTATCTATGTGATGCATAGCAACGAGAGGGGAGAGTGTGTCCACGTACCCTCGTAAACCGAAAGCGGAAGCGTTATGACAATGCGGTTGATGTAGTCGTAGGTCTTCACGATCCGACCGATCTTAGCACCGAACGTACGACACCTCCGCGCTCAGCACACGTTCGGCTCGGGGACGTCCCTCGTACTCTTGATCCAGTTGAGGCCGAGGGAGAGTTTCGTCAGCACGACGGTGTGGTGATGGTGATGATGAAGTACCGGCGCAGGGCTTTGCCTAAGCACTACGACGATATGACTGAGGTGTGTAATTGTGGAGGGGGCACCACACACGGCTAAACAATGTCAACTTGTGTGTTCTAGGGTGCCCCCCCTGCCCCCATATATAAAGGAGAAAGGGGGAGGCCGGCCGGCCCTTGGGCGCGCCAAGGAGGGGAGGAGTCCTCCTCCTAGTAGGAGTAGGACTCCCCCTTTGCTAGTCCAACTAGGAGGGGGAAGGGGGAAGGAAGGAGAGGGAGAGGGAGAGGGAAAGAGGGGTTGTGCCCCCCTCCCCTAGTCCAATTCGGACTCCCCTTGGGGGGGGCCACCTCCTGGGCTGCTGCCCTCTCTCTCCCTTAAGGCCCACTAAGGCCCAATACTTCCCCGGGGGGTTCCGGTAACCCCTCCGGCACTCCGCTTTTCTCCAAAATCATCCGGAACACTTCCGGTGTCTGAATATAGCCATCCAATATATCAATCTTTATGTCTCGACCATTTCAAGACTCCTTGTCATGTCTGTGATCACATCCGAGACTCCGAACTACCTTAGGTACATCAAAACACATAAAATCATAATATCAATTGTCATCGAACGTTAAGCATGTGAACCCTACGGGTTCGAGAACTATGTAGACATGACTGAGACACGTCTCTGGTCAATAACCAATAGCGGAACCTGGATGCTCATATTGGTTCCTACATATTCTACGAAGATCTCTATTAGTCAAACCGCATAACAACATACGTTGTTCCCTTTGTCATCGGTATGTTACTTGCCCAAGATTTGATCGTCGGTATCTCAATACATAGTTCAATCTCGTTACCGGCAAGTCTCTTTAATTGTTCCCTAATACTTCATCCCGCAACTAACTCATTAGTTACAATGCTTGCAAGGCTTATAGTGATGAGTATTACCAAGAGGGCCCAGAGATACCTCTCCGAAACACGGAGTGACAAATCCTAATCTCGATCTATGCCAACCGAACAAACACCTTTGGAGACACCTGTAGAGCACCTTTATAATCACCCTTTTATGTTGTGACGTTTGGTAGCACACAAAGTGTTCCTCCGGTATTCGGGAGTTGCATAATCTCATAGTCTGAGGAACTTGTATAAGTCATGAAGAAAGCAGTAGCAATGAAACTAACACGGTCATAATGCTAAGCTAACGGATGGGTCATGTCCATCACATCATTCTCCTAATGATGTGATCCCGTTCATCAAATGACAACACATGTCTATGTTTAGGAAACTTAACCAACTTTGATTAATGAGCTAGTCAAGTAGAGGCATACTAGGGACAACATGTTTTGTCTATGTATTCACACATGTACTAAGTTTCCGGTTAATACAATTCTAGCATGAATAATAAACATTTATCATGAATTAAGGAAATAAATAATAACTTTATTATTGCCTCTAGGGCATATTTCCTTCAGTCTCCCACTTGCACTAGAGTCAATAATCTAGATTACATAGTAATGATTCTAACACCCATGGAGCTTTGGTGCTGATCATGTTTTGCCTGTGAGAGAGGCTTAGTCAACGGGTCTGCAACATTCAGATCCGTGTGTATCTTGCAAATCTCTATGTCCCCTTCCGACACTTGATGATGGATGGAATTGAAGCATCTCTTGATGTGCTTGGTTATCTTGTGAAATCTGGATTCCTTTGCCAAGGCAATTGCATCAGTATTGTCACAAAAGATTTCCATTGGACCCGATGCACTAGGTATGACACCTAGATCGGATATGAACTCCTTCATCCAAACTTATTCATTCGCTGCTTCCGAAGCAGCAATGTACTCCGCTTCACACGTAGATCCTGCCACGACGCTCTGCTTGGAACTGCACCAACTGACAACTCCTCCATTCAATAAAAATATGTATCCGATTTGCGACTTAGAGTCATCCGTATCAGTGTCAAAGCTTGCATCAATGTAACCATTTACGACGAGCTCTTTTTCACCTCCATAAACGAGAAACATATCCTTAGTCCTTTTCAGGTATTTCAGGATGTTCTTGACCGTTGTCCAGTGCTCCACGCCGGGATTACTTTGGTACCTCCCTGCTATGCTTATAGCAAGACATACATCAATTCTGGTACACAGCATTGCATACATGATAGAACCTATGGCTGAAGCATAGGGAATGACTTTCATTTTCTCTCTATCTTCTGCGGTGGTCGGGCTTTGAGTCTGACTCAACTTCACACCTTGTAACATAGGCAAGAACCCTTTCTTTGACTGATCCATTTTGAACTTCTTCAAGACTTTATCAAGGTATGTGCTTTGTGAAATTCCAATTAAGCGTCTTGATCTATCTCTATAGATCTTGATGCCCAATATGTAAGCAGCTTCTCCAAGGTCTTTCATAGAAAAACTCTTATTCAGGTATCCCTTTATGCTATCCAGAAATTCTATATCATTTCCAATCAATAATATGTCATCTACATATAAGATCAGAAATGCTACAGAGCTCCCACTCACTTTCTTGTAAATACAGGCTTCTCCAAAAATCTGTATAAAACCATATGCTTTGATCACACTATCGAAGCGTTTATTCCAACTCCGAGAGGCTTGCACCGGTCCATAAATGGATCGCTGGAGCTTGCACACTTTGCTAGCACCCTTAGGATCGACAAAATCTTCCGGTTGCATCATATACAACTCTTCTTCCAGAAATCTCAAGAATGCAGTTTTGACATCCATTTGCCAAATTTCATAATCATAAAATGCAGCAATTGCTAACATGATTTGGACAGAGTTAAGCATCACTACGGGTGAGAAAGTCTCATCGTAGTCAACTCCTTGAACTTGTCAAAAACCTTTCGCAACAAGTCGAGCTTTGTAAACAGTAACATTACCATCTGCGTCGGTCTTCTTCTTAAAGATCCATTTATTTTCTATGGCTTGCCGATCATCGGGCAAGTCCACCAAAGTCCACACTTTGTTCTCATACATGGATCCCATCTCAGATTTCATGGCCTCAAGCCATTTCGCGGAATCTGGGCTCATCATCGCTTCCTCATAGTTCATAGGTTCATCATGGTCTAGTACATGACTTCCAGAACAGGATTACCGTACCACTCTAGTGCGGATCTTACTCTGGAAGACCTATGAGGTTCGGTAGTAACTTGATCTGAAGCTTCATGACCATCATCATTAGATTCCTCACTAATTGGTGTAGGAATCACAGGAACTGATTTCTGCGATGAACTACTTTCCAATAAGGGAAAAGGTATAGTTACCTCATTAAGTTCTACTTTCCTCCCACTCACTTCTTCGAGAGAAACTCCTTCTCTAGAAAGGATCCATTCTTAGCAACCAAGATTTTGCCTTCGGATCTGTGATAGAAGGTGTACCCAAGAGTTTCCTTTGGGTATCCTATGAAGACGCACTTCTCCGATTTGGGTTCGAGCTTGTCAGGTTGAAGCTTTTTCACATAAGCATCGCAACCCCAAACTTTAAGAAACGACAACTTTGGTTTCTTGTCAAACCACAGTTCATATGGTGTTGTCTCAACGAATTTTGATGGTGCCCTATTTAAAGTAAATGCAACTGTCTCTAAAGCATAACCCCAAAACGATAGCGGTAAATCAGTAAGAGACATCATAGTTCGCACCATAACTAATAAAGTACGGTTACGACATTCAGACACACCATTTCGCTGTGGTGTTCCCCGTGGCGTTAATTGTGAAACTATCCCATGTTGTTTCAAATGAAGACCAAACTCGTAACTCAAATATTCTCCTCCACAATCAGATCGTAGAAACTTTATTTTCTTGTTACGATGATTTTCCACTTCACTCTGAAATTCTTTGAACTTTTCAAATGTTTCATACTTATGCTTCATCAAGTAGATATAACCATATCTGCTCAAATCATCTGTGAAGGTAAGAAAATAACGATACCCACCACGAGCGTCAATACTCATTGGACCACATACATCGGTATGTATTATTTCCAACAAGTCAGTAGCTCATTCCATTGTTCCGGAGAACGGAGTTTTAGTCATCTTGCCCATAAGGCACGGCTCGCAAGCACTGATTCATAATCAAGTGATTCCAAAAGTCCATCAACATGGAGTTTCTTCAGGCGCTTTACACCAATATGACCCAAACGACAGTGCCACAAATAAGTTGCACTATAATTATTAAACTTCAATCTTTTGGCTTCAACACTATGAATATGTGTATCACTACTATTGAGATTTAATAGAAATAGACCACTCAGCAGGGGTGCATGACCATAAAAGATATTACTCATATAAATAGAATAATCATTATTCTCTGATTTAAATGAATAACCGTCTCGCATTAAACAAGATCCAGATAAAATATTCATGCTCAGCGCTGGCACCAAATAACAATTATTCAGGTCTAAAACTAATTCCGATGGTAGATGCAGAGGTAGTGTGCCGACCGTGATTACACCGACTTTAGAACCATTTCCCACCCGCATCGTCACCTCGTCCTTAGCCAATCTTCGCTTAATTCGTAGCCCCTGTTTCGAGTTACAAATATGAGCAACAGAACCAGTATCAAATACCCAGGCGCTACTGCCAGCATTAGTTAAGTACACATCAATAACATGTATATCAAATATACCTTTCACTTTGCCATCCTTCTTATCCGCCAAATACTTGGGGCAATTCTGCTTCCAGTGGCCAGTCCCTTTGCAATAGAAGCACTCGGTTTCAGGCTTAGGTCCGGACTTGGGTTTCTTCTCTTGAGCAGCAACCTTTTTGCTATTCTTATTGAAGTTCCCTTTCTTCCCTTTGCCCTTTTTCTTGAAACTAGTGGTCTTATTGACCATCAACACTTGATGCTCCTTTTTTATTTTGACCTCCGCGGCCTTTAGCATCGCAAAGAGCTCAGCAATAGTCTTTTCCATCCCTTGCATATTATAGTTCATCACGAAGCCTCTATAGCTTGGTGGCAGTGATTGAAGAACTCTATCAATGACACAATCAACTGGAAGATCAACTCCCAGCTGAGTCAAGTGATTATGATACCCAGACATTTTGAATATGTGTTCACTGACAGAACTATTCTCCTCCATTTTGCAGCTGTAGAACTTGTTGGAGACTTCATATCTCTCAACTCGTGCATTTGCTTGAAATATTAACTTCAACTCTTGGAACATCTCATATGCTCTATGATGTTCAAAACATCTTTGAAGTCCCGATTCTAAGCCGTAAAGCATGGCACACTGAACTATCGAGTAGTCATTAGCTTTGCTCTGCCAGACGTTCTTAACGTCATCAGTAGCATCTGCAGCAGGCCTGGCAGCCAACGGTGCTTCCAGGACGTAATTCTTCTGTGCAGTAATGAGGATAATCCTCAAGTTATGGACCCAGTCCGTGTAGTTGTTGCCATCATCTTTCAACTTAGCTTTCTCTAGGAACGCATTAAAGTTCAAAGGAACGGTAGCACAGGCCATTAATCTACAATAACATAGACATGCAAAATACTATCAGGTACTAGTTCATGATAAATTAAAGTTCAATTAATCATATTACTTAAGAACTCCCACTTAGATAGACACCCCTCTAATCATCTAAGTGATCATGTGATCCAAATCAACTAAACCATGTCCGATCATCACGTGAGATGGAGTAGTTTTCAATGCTAAACATCACTATGTTGATCATATCTACTATATGATTCATGCTCGACCTTTCGGTCTTAGTGTTCCGAGGCCATATCTGCATATGCTAGGGTCGTCAAGTTTAACCCGAGTATTCTGCGTGTGCAAAACTGGCTTGCACCCGTTGTATGTGAACGTAGAGCTTATCACACCCGATCATCACGTGGTGTCTTGGCACGACGAACTGTAGCAATGGTGCATACTCAGGGAGAACACTTGTACCTTGAAATTTAGTAAGGGATCAGCTTATAATGCTACCGACGTTCTAAGCAAAATAAGATGCATAAAGGGTAAACAGCACATGCAATCAAAATATGTGACATGATATGGCCATCGTCATCTTGTGCTCATGATCTCCATCACTGAAGCATCGTCATGTTCTCCAACGTCACCGGCGCGACACCTTGATCTCCATCGTAGCATCGTTGTCGTCTCGCCACCTATTTTACTATGACTATCGCTACCGCTTAGTGATAAAGTAAAACAATTACATGGCAATTGCATTGCATACAATAAAGCGACAACCACATGGCTCCTGTCAGCTGCCGATAACTTTTTTACAAAACATGATCATCTCATACAACAATTTATATCACATCATGCTTGACCATATCACATCACAGCAAGCCCTGCAAAAACAAGTTAGACATCCTCTACTTTGTTGTTGCAAGTTTCACGCGGCTGCTACGGGCTTCTAGCAAGAACCGTTCTTACCTACGCATCAAAACCACAATGATTTTTTGTCAAGTGTGCTGTTTTAACCTTCAACAAGGATCGGGCGTAGCCACACTCGATTCAACTAAAGTTGGATAAACAGACACTCACCAGCCACCTATGTGCAAAGCACGTCGGTAGAACTAGTCTCGCGTAAGCGTATGCGTGATGTTGGTCTGAGATGCTTCATCCAACAATATCGCTGAATCAAAGTATGACATGCTGGTAAGCAGTATGACTATTATCACCCACAACTCTTTGTGTTCTACTCGTGCACATAACATCTACGCATAGACCTGGCTCTGATACCACTGTTGGGGAACGCGGTAATTTCAAAAAAATCCTACAATCATGGAAGATCTATCTATGTGATGCATAGCAACGAGAGGGGAGAGTGTGTCCACGTACCCTTGTAGACCGAAAGCGGAAGCATTATGACAACGCGGTTGATGTTGTCGTACATCTTCACGATCCGACCGATCTTAGCACCAAACATACAACACCTTCGCGATCAACACACATTCAGCTCATGGACGTCCCTCTATAGGACCGAAAGTATGTGTAGAGGGGGGGTGATTAGACTACTTGACCAAATAAAAATCCATCCTTTTCCCAATTTTAGTTCTTGGCAGATTTTAGCAACATAGCATGGTTCAGGCAATCTTAACACAATTCAAGCAAGCATGCAAAGAGTATATGAGCAGCGGAAAGTAAAGCATGCAACTTGCAAGAATGTAAAGGGAAGGGTTTGGAGAGTGTAAACGCAATAGGAGACACGGATGTTTTTGTCGTGGTTCCGATAGGTGGTGCCATCGTACATCCACGTTGACGAAGACTTCAACCCACGAAGGGTAACGGCTCCGCGAGTCCACGGAGGGCTCCACCCACAAAGGGTCCACGAAGAAGCAACCTTGTCTATGCCACCATGGCCGTCGCCCACGAAGGACTTGCCTCACTAGCGGTAGATCTTCATGAAGTAGGCGATCTCCTTGCCCTTACAAACTCCTTGCTTCAAATCCACAATCTTGTCGGAGGCTCCCAAGTGACACCTAGCCAATCTAGGAGACACCACTCTCCAAGAAGTAACAAATGGTGTGTTGATGATGAACTCCTTGCTCTTGTGCTTCAAATGATAGTCTCCCCAACACTCAACTCTCTCTCACGGGATTTGGATTTGGTGGAAAGAAGAACAACTTGGGGAAGGCTAGAGATCGAGATTCATATGGTAGGAATGGAATATCTTGGCATCAACACAAGTGTAGGTGGTTCTCACTCAGAAAATGCAAGTTGGAAGTGTAGGTTCGTTCTGATGGCTCTCTCCATGAATGAAGAGGAGGTGGAGGGGTATATATAGCCTCCACACAAAATATAACCGTTACACACAACTTGCCAATCTTGGTGGGACCGAATTGAGAAACTCAGTCAGACCAATTCAGGAAATCTAGTGACCGCTAGGATTTTCGGTGGGACCGACATGCAACTCAGTAGGACCGATATGATTAGGGTTAGGGCATAACGTAATCTTGGTGTGACCAATTACACAAACTCGGTGGGACCGATTTTGGTAATAAGCTAACCAGAGAGTTGGTCAGGTAAACTCGGTGGGACCGATTCTCTCATTTTGGTGAGACCGAAATGTTACAAAAGGGAAACATAGAGTTTACATTGCAATCTCGGTGGGACCGATCACTCATCTCGGTGGGACTGAAATGTTACGAAGGGTGAAGGAAATATGCCCTAGAGGCAATAATAAAGTTATTATTTATTTCCTCATATCATGATAAATGTTTATTATTCATGCTAGAATTGTATTAACCGGAAACATGATACATGTGTGAATACATAGACAAAACTATAGTCACTAGTATGCCTCTACTTGACTAGCTCATTAATCAAAGATGGTTATGTTTCCTAACCATAGACATGTGTTGTCATTTGATTAGTGGGATCACATCATTAGAAGAATGATGTGATTGACATGACCCATCCCGTTAGCCTAGCACTTGATCGTTTAGTATTCTGCTATTGCTTTCTTCATGACTTATACATGTTCCTGTAACTATGAGAATTATGCAACTCCCGTTTACCGGAGGAACACTTTGGGTACTACCAAACGTCACAACGTAACTGGGTGATTATAAAGGAGTACTACAGGTGTCTCCGAAGGTACATGTTGAGTTGGCGTATTTCGAGATTAGGTTTTGTCACTCTGATTGTCGAAGAGGTATCTCTGGGCCCTCTCGGTAACGCACATCACTATAAGCCTTGCAAGCAATGTAGCTAATGAGTTAGTTACGGAATGATGTATTACGTAACGAGTAAAGAGACTTGACGGTAATGAGATTGAACTAGGTATTGGATACCGACGATCAAATCTCGGGCAAGTAACATACCGATGACAAAGGGAACAACGTATGTTGTTATGCGGTTTGACCGATAAAGATCTTCGTAGAATATGTAGGAACCAATATGGGCATCCAGGTCCCGCTATTGGTTATTGACCGAGAATGGTTCTAGGTCATGTCTACATAGTTCTCGAACCCGTAGGGTCCGCACGCTTAACGTTTCGATGACAATTTTATTATGAGTTTATAAGTTTTGATGTACCGAAGTTTGTTCGGAGTCCCGGATGTGATCACGGACATGACGAGGAGTCTCGAAATGGTCGAGACATAAAGATTGATATATTGGAAGCCTATGTTTAGACATCGGAATGGTTCCGGGTGAAATCGGCATTTTACCGGAGTATCGGGAGGTTACCGGAACCCCCCAGGGGTTTATTGGGCCTACATGGGCCTCGAGGGAGAAGAGGGAAGGAGGCAGGAGGGGGTCGCGCGCCCCTCCCCTTCCTAGTCCGAATAGGACAAGGGAAGGGGGGCGGCGCCCCCCCTTTCCTTCTCCTCTTCCTCCTCTTTCCCCCCTTCTCCTACTCCTACTTGGAAAGAGGGAGTCCTACTCCGGTGGGAGTAGGACTCCCCCTTGGCGCGCCCTCCTTGGCCGGCGGCCTCCTCCCCCTGGCTCCTTTATATACGGGGGCGGGGGGCACCCCATGGACACACAAGTTGATCTACGGATCGTTCCTTAGCCGTGTGCGGTGCCCCCCTCCACCATATTCCAGCTCGGTCATATCGTCGCAGAGTTTAGGCGAAGCCCTGCGCCGGTAGAACATCATCATCGTCACCACGCCGTCGTGCTGATGGAACTCATCTCCGGAGCTCTGCTGGATCGGAGGCCGGAGATCGTCATCGAGCTGAACGTGTGCTGAACTCGGAGGCTCCGTACGTTCGGTGCTTGGATCGGTCGGATCGTGAAGACGTA
Organism: Triticum aestivum; assembly: GCF_018294505.1. Classification (NCBI taxonomy): domain Eukaryota; kingdom Viridiplantae; phylum Streptophyta; class Magnoliopsida; order Poales; family Poaceae; genus Triticum; species Triticum aestivum. The sequence continues at coordinate 190,409,613 of NC_057798.1, read as the reverse complement.
CGACTACATCAACCGCGTTGTGCTAATGCTTCCGCTTACGGTCTACGAGGGTACATGGACGAACACTCTCCCCTCTCGTTGCTATATCATCACCATGATCTTGCGTGTGCGTAGGAATTTTTTTGAAATTACTACGTTCCCCAACAGTGGCATCCGAGCCTAGGTTTTATGCGTTGATGTTATATGCACGAGTAGAACACAAGTGAGTTGTGGGCGATACAAGTCATACTGCTTACCAGCATGTCATACTTTGGTTCGGCGGTATTGTGAGATGAAGCGGCCCGGACCAACATTACGCGTACGCTTACGCGAGACTGGTTTCACCGTTACGAGCACTCGTGCTTAAAGGTGGCTGGCGGGTGTCTGTCTCTCTCACTTTAGCTGAATCAAGTGTGGCTACGCCCGGTTCTTGCGAAGGTTAAAACAACACCAACTTGACGAACTATCGTTGTGGTTTTTGATGCGTAGGTAAGAACGGTTCTTGCTAAGCCCATAGCAGCCACGTAAAATTTGCAACAACAAAGTAGAGGACGTCTAACTTGTTTTTGCAGGGCATGTTGTGATGTGATATGGTCAAGACGTGATGCTATATTTTATTGTATGAGATGATCATGTTTTGTAACCGAAGTTATCGGCAACTGGCAGGAGCCATATGGTTGTCGCTTTATTGTATGAAATGCAAACGCCCTGTAATTGCTTTACTTTATCACTAAGCGGTAGCGATAGTCGTAGAAGCATTAGATGGCGTAACGACAACGATGCTACGATGGAGATCAAGGTGTCGCGCCGGTGACGATGGTGATCATGCGGTGCTTCGAAGATGGAGATCACAAGCACAAGATGACGATGGCCATATCATATCACTTATATTGATTGCATGTGATGTTTATCCTTTATGCATCTTATCTTGCTTTGATTGACGGTAGCATTTTAAGATGATCTCTCACTAATTATCAAGAAGTGTTCTCCCTGAGTATGCACCGTTGCGAAAGTTCTTCGTGCTGAGACACCACATGATGATCGGGTGTGATAGGCTCTACGTTCAAATACAACGGGTGCAAAACAGTTGCACACGCGGAATACTCAGGTTATACTTGACGAACTTAGCATATACAGATATGGCCTCGGAACACGGAGACCGAAAGGTCGAGCGTGAATCATATAGTAGATATGATCAACATAGCGATGTTCACCATTGAAACTACTCCATCTCACGTGATGATCGGACATGATTTAGTTGATTTGGATCACGTGATCACTTAGATGACTAGAGAGATGTCTGTCTAAGTGGGAGTTCTTAAGTAATATGATTAATTGAACTTAAATTTATCATGAACTTAGTACCTGATAGTATTTTGCTTGTCTATGTTTGTTTGTAGATAGATGGCTCGTGCTGTTGTTCCGTTGAATTTTAATGCGTTCCTTGAGAAAGCAAAGTTGAAAGATGATGGTAGCAATTACACGGACTGGGTCCGTAACCTGAGGATTATCCTCATTGCTGCACAGAAAAGTTACGTCCTGGAAGCACCGCTGGGTGCCAGGCCTGCTGCTGATGCAACTGACAACGTTAAGAACGTCTGGCAGAGCAAATCTGATGACTACTCGATAGTTCAGTGTGCCATGTTTTACGGCTTAGAACCGGGTCTTCAACGACGTTTTGAACGTCATGGAGCATATGAGATGTTCCAGGAGTTGAAGTTAATATTTCAAGCAAATGCCCGGATTGAGAGATATGAAGTCTCCAATAAGTTCTATAGCTGCAAGATGGAGGAGAATAGTTCTGTCAGTGAACACATACTCAAAATGTCTGGGTATAATAATCACTTGATTCAACTGGGAGTTAATCTTCCTAATGATAGTGTCATTGACAGAATTCTCCAATCACTGCCACCAAGCTACAAGAGCTTTGTGATGAACTATAATATGCAAGGGATGAACAAGACTATTCCCGAGCTCCTCGCAATGCTGAAAGCTACGGAGGTAGAAATCAAGAAGGAGCATCAAGTGTTGATGGTTAACAAAATCACCAGTTTCAAGAAGAAGGGCAAAGGGAAGAAGAAGGGAAACTTCAAAAAGAACGGCAAGCAAGTTGCTACTCAAGAGAAGAAACCCAAGTCTGGACCTAAGCCTGAAACTGAGTGCTTCTACTGCAAGCAGACTGGACACTGGAAGCGGAACTGCCCCAAGTATTTGGCGGATAAGAAGGATGGCAAAGTGAACAAAGGTATATGTGATATACATGGTATTGATGTGTACCTTACTAATGCTCGCAGTAGCACCTGGGTATTTGATACTGGTTCTGTTGCTAATATTTGCAACTCGAAACAGGGACTACGGATTAAGCAAAGATTAGCTAAGGATGAGGTGACGATGCGCGTGGGAAATGGTTCCAAAGTCGATGTGATCGCGGTCGGCATGCTACCTCTACATCTACCATCGGGATTAGTATTAGACCTAAATAATTGTTATTTGGTGCCAGCGTTGAGCATGAACATTATATCTAGATCTTGTTTGATGCGAGACGGTTATTCATTTAAAGCAGAGAATAATGGTTGTTCTATTTATATGAGTAATATCTTTTATGGTCATGCACCCTTGAAGAATGGTCTGTTTTTATTGAATCTCGATAGTTGTGATACACATATTCATAGTGTTGAAACCAAAAGATGCAGAGTTGATAACGATAGTGCAATTTATTTGTGGCACTGCCGTTTAGGTCATATCGGTATAAAGCACATGAAGAAACTCCATACTGATGGGCTTTTGGAATCACTTGATTATGAATCACTTGGTACTTGCGAACCGTGCCTTATGGGCAAGATGACTAAAACACCGTTCTCCGGTACTATGGAGAGAGCAACAGATTTGTTGGAAATCATACATACAGATGTATGTGGTCCGATGAATGTTGAGGCTCGTGGCGGATATCGTTATTTTCTCACCTTCACAGATGATTTGAGCAGATATGGGTATATCTACTTAATGAAACACAAGTCTGAAACATTTGAAAAGTTCAAAGAATTTCAAAGTGAAGTGGAAAATCATCGTAACAAGAAAATAAAGTTTCTACGATCTGATCGTGGAGGAGAATATTTGAGTTACGAGTTTGGTCTACACTTGAAACAATGCGGGATAGTCTCGCAACTCACGCCACCTGGAACACCACAAAGAAATGGTGTGTCCGAACATCGTAATCGTACTTTACTTGATATGGCGAGATATCTGATGTCTCTTACCGATTTACCGCTATTGTTTTGGGGTTATGCTTTAGAGACGGCCGCATTCACGTTAAATAGGGCACCATCAAAATCCGTTGAAACGACGCCTTATGAACTGTGGTTTGGCAAGAAACCAAAGTTGTCATTTCTTAAAGTTTGGGGCTGCGATGCTTATGTGAAGAAACTTCAACCAGATAAGCTCGAACCCAAATCGAAGAAATGTGTCTTCATAGGATACCCAAAGGAGACTATTGGGTACACCTTCTATCATAGATCTGAGGGCAAAATTTTCGTTGCTAAATTCGGATCCTTTCTAGAGAAGGAGTTTCTCTCGAAAGAAGTGAGTGGGAGGAAAGTAGAAGTTGATGAGATAATTGTATCTACTCCCTTATTGGAAAGTAGTTCATCACAAGAACCGGTTCCTGTGACAACTACACCAATTAGTGAGGAAGCTAATGATATTGATCATGAAACTTCAGATCAAGTTTCTACTGAACCTCGTAGGTCTACCAGAGTTAGATCCGCACCAGAGTGGTACGGTAAATCCTATTCTGGAAGTCATGTTACTTGACCATGATGAACCTATGAACTATGAGGAAGCGATGATGAGCCCAGATTCCACAAAATGTCTAGAGGCCATGAAATCTGAGATGGGATCCATGTATGAAAACAAAGTATGGACTTTGATTGACTTGTTCGATGATCGGCAAGCCATTGAGAATAAATGGATCTTTAAGAAGAAGACTGACGCTGATGGTAATGTAACTGTCTATAAAGCTTGACTTGTTGCGAAAGGTTTTCGACAAGTTCAAGGGGTTGACTACGATGAGACTTTCTCACCCGTAGCGATGCTTAAGTTTGTCTGAATCATGTTAGCTATTGCTGCATTTCATGATTATGAAATTTGGCAAATGGATGTCAAAACTGCATTCTTGAATGGATTTCTAGAAGAAGAGTTGTATATGATGCAGCCAGAAGGTTTTGTTGATCCAAAAGGTGCTAACAAAGTATGCAAGCTCCAGCGATCCATTTATGGACTGGTGCAAGCATCTCGGAGTTGGAATAAACATTTTGATAGTGTGATCAAAGCATATGGTTTTATACAGACTTTTGGAGAAGCCCGTATTTACAAGAAAGTGAGTGGGAGCTCTGTAGCATTTCTAGTTTTATATGTAGATGACATATTATTAATTGGAAATGATATAGAATTTCTGGATAGTATAAAGGGATACTTGAATAAAAGTTTTTCAATGAAAGACCTCGGTGAAGCTGCTTACATATTGGGCATCAAGATCTATAGAGATAGATCAAGACGCTTAATAGGACTTTCGCAAAGCACATACCTTGACAAAATTTTGAAAAAGTTCAAAATGGATCAGGCAAAGAAAGAATTCTTGCCTGTGCTACAAGGTGTGAAGTTGAGTCAAACTCAATGCCCGACCACAGCAGAAGATAGAGAGAAAATGAAAGATGTTGCCTATGCTTCAGCCATAGGCTCTATCATGTATGCAATGTTGTGTACCAGACCTGATGTATGCTTAGCAATAAGCTTGGCAGGAAGGTACCAAAGTAATCCAGGAGTGGATCACTGGACAGCGGTCAAGAACATCCTGAAATACCTGAAAAGGACTAAGGATATGTTTCTCGTATATGGAGGTGACAAAGAGCTAGTCGTAAATGGTTACGTCGATGCAAGCTTTGACACTGATCCGGACGATTCTAAATCGCAAACCGGATACGTGTTTATATTAAACGGTGGAGCTGTAAGTTGGTGCAGTTCTAAACAAAGCGTCGTGGCGGGATCTACATGTGAAGCGGAATACATAGCTGCTTCTGAAGCAGCAAATGAAGGAGTCTGGATGAAGGAGTTCATTTCCGATCTAGGTGTCATACCTAGTGCATCGGGACCAATGAAAATCTTCTGTGACAATACTGGAGCAATTGCCTTGGCAAAGGAATCCAGATTTCACAAGAGGACCAAGCACATCAAGAGATGCTTCAATTCCATTCGGGACCAAGTCCAAGTGGGAGACATAGAGATTTGCAAGATACATACGGATCTGAATGTTGCAGACCCGTTGACTAAGCCTCTCTCACGAGCAAAACATGATCAACACCAAGACTCCATGGGTGTTAGAATCATTACTATGTAATCTAGATTATTGACTCTAGTGCAAGTGGGAGACTGAAGGAAATATGCCCTAGAGGCAATAATAAAGTTATTATTTATTTCCTCATATCATGATAAATGTTTATTATTCATGCTAGAATTGTATTAACCGGAAACATGATACATGTGTGAATACATAGACAAAACTATAGTCACTAGTATGCCTCTACTTGACTAGCTCATTAACCAAAGATGGTTATGTTTCCTAACCATAGACATGTGTTGTCATTTGATTAGTGGGATCACATCATTAGAAGAATGATGTGATTGACATGACCCATCCTGTTAGCCTAGCACTTGATCGTTTAGTATTCTGCTATTGCTTTCTTCATGACTTATACATGTTCCTGTAACTATGAGAATTATGCAACTCCCGTTTACCGGAGGAACACTTTGGGTACTACCAAACGTCACAACGTAACTGGGTGATTATAAAGGAGTACTATAGGTGTCTCCGAAGGTACATGTTGAGTTGGCGTATTTCGAGATTAGGTTTTGTCACTCCGATTGTCGGAGAGGTATCTCTGGGCCCTCTCGGTAATGCACATCACTATAAGCCTTGCAAGCAATGTAGCTAATGAGTTAGTTTCAGAATGATGTATTACGTAACGAGTAAAGAGACTTGCCGGTAACGAGATTGAACTAGGTATTGGATACCGACGACCAAATCTCGGGCAAGTAACATAGCGATGACAAAGGGAACAACGTATGTTGTTATGCGGTTTGACCGATAAAGATCTTCATAGAATATGTAGGAACCAATATGGGCATCCAGGTCCCGCTATTGGTTATTGACCGAGAATGGTTCTAGGTCATGTCTACATAGTTCTTGAACCCGTAGGGTCCGCACGCTTAACGTTTCGATGACAGTTTTATTATGAGTTTATAAGTTTTGATGTACCGAAGTTTGTTCGGAGTCCCGGATGTGATCACGGACATGACGAGGAGTCTCGAAATGGTCGAGACATAAAGATTGATATATTGGAAGCCTATGTTTGGACATCAGAATGGTTCTGGGTGAAATCGGCATTTTACCGGAGTACCGGGAGGTTACCGGAACCCCCCGGAGGTTTATTGGGCCTACATGGGCCTCGAGGGAGAAGAGGGAAGGAGGCAGGAGGGGGCCGCGCTCCCCTCCCCTTCCTAGTCTGAATAGGACAAGGGAAGGGGGGGCGGCGCCCCCCCTTTCCTTCTTCTCTTCCTCCTCTTTCCCCCCTTCTCCTACTCCTACTTGGAAAGAGGGAGTCCTACTCCCGGTGGGAGTAGGACTCCCCCTTGGCGCGCCCTCCTTGGCCGGCGGCCTCCTCCCCCCTGGCTCCTTTATATACGGGGGCGGGGGGCACCCCATGGACACACAAGTTGATCTACGGATCATTCCTTAGCCGTGTGCGGTGCCCCCCTCCACCATATTCCACCTCGGTCATATCGTCACAGAGTTTAGGCGAAGCCCTGTGCCGGTAGAACATCATCATCGTCACCACGCTGTCGTGCTGACGGAACTCATCTCTGGAGCTCTGCTGGATCGGAGGCCGGAGATCGTCATCGAGCTGAACGTGTGCTGAACTCGGAGGCTCCGTACGTTCGGTGCTTGGATCAGTCGGATCGTGAAGACGTACGACTACATCAACCGCGTTGTGCTAACGCTTCCGCTTACGGTCTACGAGGGTACGTTGATGAACACTCTCCCCTCTTGTTGCTATATCATCACCATGATCTTGCGTGTGCGTAGGAAATTTTTTGAAATTACTATGTTCCCCAACAAAGGGAAACAGAGAGACTGCAACCCCATCTCGGTGAGATCGAGATCCCTATCGGTGAGACCGATTTGCCTAGGGTTTGTGGTAGTGGCTATGACATCTGAACTCGGTGGCGCCGGATAGGAAGAATCGGTGGGGCCTGATACGTCTCCAACGTATCTATAATTTTTGATTGTTCCATGCTATTATATTACCCCTTTTGGATGTTTATGGGCTTTATTTACATATTTATATCATTTTTGGGACTAACCTACTAACCGGAGGCCCAACCCGTATTGCTGTTTTTTTTGCCTAAGTATTTCGAAGAAAAGGAATATCAAAGGGAGTCCAAACGGAATGAAACCTTCAGGAGCGTGATTTTTGGAACGAACGTGATCCATAGGACTTGGAGTGCAAGTCAAGAAGCGGTTGAGGCGGCTAGGAGATAGCAGGGCGTGCCCACCCCAATAGGGTGCGCCCCTGTCTCCTGGGCCCCATAGGCGGCCACCGACGTACTTCTTCCTCCTATATATACCTAGGTACCCTGAAAACATCCAGGGAGCCAATGAAACACAATTTTCACCACCGTAACCTTCTGTATCCGCGAGATTCCATCTTGGAGCCTTCGCCGGTGCTCCGCCGGAGGGGGAATCGACCATGGAGGGCTTCTACATCAACACCATAGCCCCTCCGATGAGTTGTGAGTAGTTTGCCACAGACCTTTGGGTCCATAGTTATTAGCTAGATGGCTTGTTCTCTCTTTTTGGATCTCAATACAATGTTCTCCCCCTCTCTTGTGTAGATCTATTCGATGTAAACTCTTTTTGCGGTGTGTTTGTCGAGATCCGATGAATTGTGGGTTTATGATCAAGTTTATCTATGAGAAATATTTGAATCTTCTCTGAATTCTTTTATGTATGATTGAGTTATCTTTGCAAGTCTCTTCGAATTATCAGTTTGGTTTGGCCTACTAGATTGATCTTTCTTGCCATGGGAGAAGTGCTTAGCTTTGGGTTCAATCTTGCGGTGTCCTTACCCAGTGACAGAAAGGGTTGCAAGGCACGTATTGTATTGTTGCCATCGAGGATAAAAAGATGGGGTTTATATCATATTGCTTGAGTTTATCCCTCTACATCATGTCATCTTTCTTAATGCGTTACTCTTTTCTTATGAACTTAATACTCTAGATGCATGCTGGATAGCGGTCGATGTGTGGAGTAATAGTAGTAGATGCAGGCAGGAGTCGGTCTACTTGTCGCGAACGTGATGCCTATATACATGATCATGCCTAGATAATCTCATAATTATTCGCTTTTCTATCAATTGCTCGATAGTAATTTGTTCACCCACTGTAATACTTATGCTATCTTGAGAGAAGCCACTAGTGAAACCTATGCCCCCCTGGTCTATCTTTTATCATATAAGCTTTCAATCTACTTTTATTTGCATCTTTACTTTTTGCATCTATATTACAAAATACCAAAAATATATTTATCTTATCATACTATCTCTATCAGATCTCACTTTTGCAAGTGGCCGTGAAGGGATTGACAACCCCTTTATTGCGTTGGTTGCGAGTTCTTTGTTTGTTTGTGTAGGTGCGTGGGACTTTTGAGGAGCCTCCTACTGGATTGATACCTTGGTTCTCAAAAACTGAGGGAAATACTTACGCTACTTTGCTGCATCACCCTTTCCTCTTCAAGGAAAACCAACGCAAGCTCAAGACGTAGCAAGAAGGATTTCCGGCGCCGTTGCCGGGGAGGTCTTCGCTCAAGTCAAGACATACCAAGTACCCATCACAAACTCATCTCCCTCGCATTTACATTATTTGCCATTTGCCTCTCGTTTTCCTCCCCCCCACTTCACCCTTGCCGTTTTATTTGCCCTCTCTTTCCCAATCTTCTCCTCTCTTTTTCACTTGCCTTTTTCTGTTTGCTTGTGTGTTGGATTACTTGTTGCCATGGCGCAAGATAATACCAAATTGTGTGATTTCTCCAATACAATAATAATGATTTCCTTAGTACTCCGATTGCTCCTCTTAATGATGTTGAGTCTTGTTAAATCAATACTGCTTTGCTGAATCTTGTTATGAAAGATCAATTCGCCGGCCTTCCTAGTGAAGATGCCGCTACGCATCTAAACAACTTTGTTGATTTGTGTGATATGCAAAAGAAGAAAGATACGGATAATGATTGTTAAATTGAAGTTATTTCCATTTTCTCTTAGAGATAGTGCTAAAGTTTGGTTTTCGTCTTTGCCTAAAAATAGTATTGATTCTTGGAACAAGTGCAAAGATGCTTTTATCTCTAAGTATTTTCCTCCCACTAAGATTATCACTCTTAGGAACGATATTATGAATTTTAAACAACTTGATCATGAGCATGTTGCCCAATCTTGGGAAAGAATGAAATTGATGATTCACAATTTCCCTACTCATGGTTTGAATTTATGGATGATCATACAAAAATTTTATGCCGGTTTGAACTTTGCTTCTAGAAATCTTTTAGATTCGGCCGCGGGAGGCACGTTTATGAAAATCATGTTAGGAGATGCTACAAAACTTCTTGATAATATTATGGCTAATTATTCTCAATGGCACACGGAAAGATCTTCTAGTAAAAAAGTGCATGCTATAGAAGAAATCATTGTTTTGAGTGGAAAGATGGATGAACTTATGAAGTTGTTTGCTACTAAAAATACTCCTCTTGATCCCAATGATATGCCTTTGTCTACTTTAATTGAGAATAATAATGAATCTATGGATGTGAATTTTGTTGGTAGGAATAGTTTTGGAAACAATGCTTATAGAGGGAACTTTAATTCTAGACCGTTCCCTCGTAATTCCTCTAATAATTATGGAAATTCCTACAATAATTATTATGGTAATTTTAATAAGATGCCCTCTGATTTTGAGAATAGTGTGAAAGAATTTATGATTTCTCAAAAGAATTTTAATGCTTTGCTTGAAGAAAAATTGCTCAAAGTTGATGATTTGGCTAGGAACGTTGATAGACTTTCGCTTGATGTTGATTCTCTTAAACTTAGATCTTCTCCTCCTAAGCATGATATCAATGAGTCTCTCAAAGCCATGAGAATTTCCATTGATGAGTGCAAGTAAAGAACCGCTAGATTGCGTGCTAAAAAAGGTTGCTTTGTAAAGGCGTGTTCTTGTAGTTTCAATGAAAATAATGATGAAGATCTTAAAGTTATTGATGTGTCTCCTATTAGATCTTTGTTTTGCAATATGAATCTTGATAATAATGGGACTGGAGATGAGTCAACTTTAGTTAGAAGGCGTCCCAAGAATTTGGAGTTTTTAGATCTTGATGCTAAATTTGGTAAAAGTGGAATTGGAGAGGTCATGACTTTAAATAGTATTGAACCCACTATCTCAGATTTCAAGGAATTTGATTATGATAATTGTTCTTTATAAGGTTGTATTTCCTTGTTGCAATCCGTTGTTAATTCTCCTCATGCTTATAGTCAAAATAAAGCTTTTACCGAACATATTGTGGATGCCTTGATGCAATCTTATGATGAAAAACTTAATTTGGAAGTTTCTATACCTAGAAAACTTAATGATGAGTGGGAACCTACTATAAAGATTAAAATTAAAGATCATGAGTGTTTTGCTTTGTGTGTTTGGGTGCTAGTGTTTCCACGATTCTGAAAACTTTATGTGATATTCTAGGTTTCCATGATCTTGATAATTGGTCTTTAAATTTGCACCTTGCGGATTCCGCCATTAAAAAGCCAATGGGAAGGATCAATTATGTTCTCATTGTTGCAAATAGAAATTTGGTGCCCGTAGATTTTATCGTTCTTGATATTGATTGCAATCTTTCTTGCCCTATTATTCTTGGTAGACCTTTCCTTAGAACGATTGGTGCTATTATTGATATGAAGGAAGGGAATATTAGATTCCAATTTCCATTAAAGAAAGGCATGGAGCACTTTCCAAGAAAGAAATTCAAATTACCTTACGAATCTATCATGTGTGCTACTTATGAATTTAGTGCCAAAGATGGCACTACTTAGATCTATCTTCGCTTTTATGCCTAGCTAGGGGCGTTAAACGATAGCGCTAGTTGGGAGGCAACCCAATTTATTTGTGTTTTTTGTTTTTGCTTCTGTTTAGTAATAAATTTTGCATCTACCTTCTATTTAGATGTGTTTTTATCTTTTAATTAGTGTTTGTGCCAAGTAGAACCTATAGGATAACCTATGATGATAGTTAATTTGATTCTGTTGAAAAACAGAAACTTTGCGCGCATGAAATTAGTTTTGTTAAATCAAAGAAACGTGATTTTGCATTGATTCTTTTTTATGATGATCAATAGACAAAGTTTCCAGGACTTCCTATTTTGGTAGGATTTTTAAAGTTCCAGAAGTTTGCGTTAGTTACAGATTGCTATAGACTGTTCTGTTTTTGACAGATTCTGTTTTTCGTGTGTTGTTTGCTTATTTTGATGCATCTATGGCTAGTATTAAGTGGTATAAACCATAGAGAAGTTGTAATACAGTAGGTTTAACACCAAAATAAATAAAGAATGAGTTCATTACAGTACCTTATGTGGTGGTTTTGTTTTCTTTCACTAACGGAGCTTAAGATTTCCTGTTGAGTTTTGTGTTGTGAAGTTTTCAAGTTTTGGATAGAGCTTTGATGGACTATGGAATAAGGACTGGCAAGAGCCTAAGCTTGGGGATGCCCATGGCACCCCAAGATATTCAAGAATAGCCAAAATCCTAAGCTTGGGGATGCCCCGGGAAGGCATCCCCTCTTTTGTCTTTGTTCATTGGTAACTTTACTTGGAGCTCTATTTTTATTCGCCACATGATATGTGTTCTGCTTGGAGCGTCGTGTATTATATTAGTCTTTGATTTTTAGTTTACCACAATCATCCTTGCTGTACACACCTTTTGGGAGAAGCCCACTTGAATTGAATTTGCTAGAATACTCTATGTGCTTCACTTATATCTTTTGAGCTTGATAGTTTTTGCTCTATTGCTTCACTTATATCTTTTAGACCACGGCGGTGGCTTAATTTTGTAGAAATTGCTAGTCTCTCATGCTTCACTTATATTATTTTGAGAGTATTTTAGAATAGCATGGTATTTGCTATGGTTATAAATTGGTCCTAGAATGGTAGGCATCCAAGTTGGGTATAATAAAAACTATCATAGGAAGTGAATTGGATGCTATGATCAATTTGATACTTGATAATTGTTTTGAGATATGGAGGTAGTGATATTAAAGTCATGCTAGTTGGGTGATTATGAATTTAAAGAATGCTTGTGTTGAAGTTAGCAAGTCCCGTAGCATGCACATATGGTTAAAGTTGTGTAACAAATTTGAAACATGAAGTATACCTGGCTTGTGCATCCTTATGAGTGGCGGTCGGGGACGAGCGATGGTCTTTTCCTACCAATCTATCCCTCTAGGAGCATGCGCGTAGTGCTTGATTTTTGATGACTTCTAAATTTTTGCAATAAGTATATGAGTTCTTTTGACTAATGTTGAGTCCATGGATCATACGCACTTTTACCTTTCCACCATTGCTAGCCTCTTCGGTACCGTGCATTGCCCTTTCTCACCTTGAGAGTTGGTGCAAACTTCGCCGGTGCATCCAAACCCCAGAATATGATACGCTCTATCACACATAAACCTCCTTATATTTTCCTCAAAACAGCCACCATACCTACCTATTATGGCATTTCCATAGCCATTCCAAGATATATTGCCATGCAACTTTCCACCGTTCCGTTCATCAACATCATGACATACTTTACTTTTGTCATATTCCCATTGCATGATCATGTAGTTGATATCGTATTTGTGGCAAAGCCACCATGCATAATTTTTCATACATGTCACTCTTGAATCATTGCACCATCCCGGTACACCGCCGGAGGCATTCATATAGAGTCATATCTTGTTCTAGTTTCGAGTTGTAATTCTTGTGTTGTAATCAATAGAAGTGTGATGATCATCATTATTAGAGCATTTCCCAAAGAAAAGAAAGGCCAAAAAGAAAAAAAAGGCCCAAAAAAAGAAAAAAAGGAAAAAAGGAAAAAAAAGAAAAATAAAATAAATAAAAAGGGCAATGTTACTATCTCTTTTTCCACACTTGTGCTTCAAAGTAGCACCTTGTTCTTCATGTAGTGAGTCTCATATCTTGTGCTTCAAAGTAGCACCATTTTTTTTCATATAGTGAGTCTCATATGTTGTCACTTTCATATATTAGTGGTAATTTTTCATTATAGAACTTGGCTTGTATATTCCTACGATGGGCTTCCTCAAATGCCCTAGGTCTTCGTGAGCAAGCAAGTTGGATGCACACCCTCTAGTTTCTTTTTGTTGAGCATTCATTTATAGCTCTAATGCATCCATTGCACGGCAATCCCTACTCCTCATGTTGACATCAATTGATGGGCATCTCCATAGCCCGTTGATTATCCTCGTCAATGTGAGACTTTCTCCTTTTTTGTCTTCTCCACACAATCCCCATCATCATATTCTATTCCACCCATAGTGCTATATCCATGGCTCACGCTCATGTATTGCGTGAAGGTTGAAAAAGTTTGAGATTATTTAAGTACGAAACAATTGCTTGGCTTGTCATCAGGCGTATAGAATCCGGGAACATCTTTGTGTGACGAAAATGAAGCATAGCCTAACTATATGATTTTGTAGGGATGAACTTTCTTTAGCCATGTTATTTTGAGAAGACATGATTGCTTTGATTAGTATGCTTGAAGTGTTACTATTTCTTTTATCAATATGAACTTTTATTTTGAATCATTTGGATCTGAACATTCATGCCACAATAAAGAAAATTACATTGAGAAATATGCTAGGTAGCATTCCACATCAAAAATTCTGTTTTTATCATTTACATACTCGAGGACGAGCAGGAATTAAGCTTGGGGATGCTTGATACGTCTCTAACGTATCTATAATTTTTTATTGTTCCATGCTATTATATTACCCCTTTTGGATGTTTATGGGCTTTATTTTACATATTTATATCATTTTTGGGACTAACCTACTAACCGGAGGCCCAACCCGTATTGCTGTTTTTTTGCCTATTTCAGTATTTCAAAGAAAAGGAATATCAAACGGAGTCCAAACAGAATGAAACCTTCAGGAGCGTGATTTTTAGAACGAACATGATCCAGAGGACTTGGATTGCAAGTCAAGAAGCGATCGAGGCGGCCAGGAGATAGCAGGGCATGCCCACCCCTATAGGGCGCACCCCCTATCTCCTGGGCCCCACATGCGGCCACCGACATACTTCTTCCTCCTATATATACCTACGTACCCTGAAAACATCTAGGGAGCCAACGAAACACAATTTCCACCACCGTAACCTTCTGTATCCGCGAGATCCCATCTTGGAGCCTTCGCCGGCGCTCCGTCGGAGGGGGAATCGACCATGGAGGGCTTCTACATCAACACCATAGCCCCTCCGATGTGAGTAGTTTACCATAGACCTTCGGGTCCATAGTTATTAGCTAGATGGCTTCTTCTCTCTTTTTGGATCTCAATACAATGTTCTCCCCCTCTCTTGTGGATATCTATTCGATGTAAACTCTTTTTGCGGTGTGTTTGTCGAGATCCGATGAATTGTGGGTTTATGATCAAGTTTATCTATGAGAAATATTTGAATCTTCTATGAATTCTTTTATGTATGATTGAGTTATCTTTGCAAGTCTCTTCGAATTATCAGTTTGGTTTGGCCTACTAGATTGATCTTTCTTGCCATGGGAGAAGTGCTTAGCTTTGGGTTCAATCTTGCGGTGTCCTTACCCAGTGACAGAAAGGGTCGCAAGGCACGTATTGTATTGTTGCCATCGAGGATAAAAAGATGAGGTTTGTATCATATTGCTTGAGTTTATCCCTCTGCATCATGTCATCTTTCTTAATGCGTTACTCTGTTCTTATGAACTTAATACTCTAGATGCATGCTGGATAGCGGTCGATGTGTGGAGTAATAGTAGTAGATGCAGGAAGGAGTCGGTCTACTTGTCGCGGATGTGATGCCTATATACATGATCGTGCCTAGATAATCTCATAATTATTCGCTTTTCCATCAATTGCTCGACAGTAATTTGTTCACCCACCGTAATACTTATGCTATCTTGAGAGAAGCCACTAGTGAAACCTATGGTCCCCGGATCTATCTTTTATCATATAAGCTTTCAATCTACTTTTATTTGCATCTTTACTTTTTGCATCTATATTACAAAATACCAAAAATATATTTATCTTATCATACTATCTCTATCAGATCTCACTTTTGCAAGTGGCCGTGAAGGGATTGACAACCCCTTTATTGCGTTGGTTGCGAGTTCTTTGTTTGTTTGTGTAGTTGCGTGGGACTTTTGAGGAGCCTCCTACTGGATTGATACCTTGGTTCTCAGAAACTGAGGGAAATACTTACGCTACTTTGCTGCATCACCCTTTCCTCTTCAAGGAAAACCAACGCAAGCTCAAGACGTAGCAGGGCCGAGTTGGACTTTTGGTTTAGGTCATATGTGGATGTGAGAAAGTAGTTGAGGGCTTTGGAGCATATCACTAAGCACTTTGAGCAAGATCCTCATTAAGCAACACCTCATCTCTCCTTGATAGTATTGTCTTTTCCTATAGACTCAATGTGATCTTGGATCACTAAAATAGAAAATTTAGAGTCTTGAGCTTTGAGCTTGAGCCAATCCTTTTGTCCTTAGTATTTTGAGGGGTCCACTTTTCTCATCCATGTCATGCCAATCATTGAGCTTTCCTGAAATATTTATCTTGAAATAGCATTAGCTCAATGAGCTATATGTTGTTAGGAATTACCGAAACCACCTAGGGATAGTTGCACTTTCAATCTCCTCCTTTTTGGTAATTTATGACAACATATAGATCAAAGCTTCGACAAATGATAATAAGAGTGAAAAACATTGTCGCTTTGAGAAGTATGTGATAAGCAAGAGCTCCCCCTAAATTTGTGCATAGTTTAAGATTTTCTTTGGACTGCAAATGCACAAAGAGTTAGGATCATGGGTTACTCTTCCATGTCACATACATCTTGGTGGAGCGCTCAAAATGATAATAATTAAATACATGCACTCATCACCAAGCAAAGTGAATGATCATATAGAGATATAAAAGGATAATGTCATCCAACAAGCATTAAGGTAGCATATGATCAAACACATGATCATCCAAGTATCACACAAAAGCATAGAGTATCTCAAGCAGGCAAATGACAAAGTTCAACCACCAAAAAGCAAAACAAGAGAGAACAAAAGCAACACTCTCTCTCGAAGCCTATGATCTATACATTTTCTCCCCCTTTAGCAACAAGTTACCAAAAAGTTCATAAAAAACGGATAGTGCTAGATCGACTCTCAGGCTTGGTCTTCAGGTGGTGGTGTAGATAAGACTCCAAGGACGAAGGCATCAGTTGATGTAGATGGAGCTGGTGGAGTAGGTGCTGGAGCTGGTGGCACTGAAGCTGTAGCTGGTGCAGATGAAGTTGCTCTGGTGTCTATAACTGGCACTGCAGCAGATCTCTGACCTCTGGGCACTCTAGCAAATGCATCAGTGGTAGACTTGCCCTTCTTCTCCTGCACTTCATCATGAAGTTGCTCAACAACTGACTGTATCTCAGTGACCTTCACATCTAAATCATATAACTTCTACTCCATGATCCTCTCCAAGCTCTCCTGATTTTGAGTCAGGGTGGCCAATCCCTTCTCAATCCTCAGAGTGGAGGCAATCAAGTAGCCAAGCTGATCTGCTTGCTCTTCAGAAGATACTGGATGCCTCATCAATGGTTGGCATCTTTGCAGCCTTTTCAGTCCTTGCCTTCTCCTTCTTTGCTTGTGCTTGCACAGAAGATGGTTCATTCTCATCCATTACCACAGTGTTATCCTCAAAGTCTGGGTAGATGGGCATGTGATCCTTGTCCAAGAGATATGTGCCAGTGCCTATCTTGGAGTTGATTAGCTCCTGGATCTGTGGGGCATACCCACAACTTCTCTTCTGATCTGCAGCTGCCCTCTTGATAGTTTCCACAATTAGGCTCATGACTTTAAACTTTTGAGGCACATCAAATATGTGAAGCAGGTTAATTGCATGGCCTCAGGTCATCTTGTGATCACCTGACTTTGGCAAAAGAGTATGCCTGAGGATCCAGTTGATTGTTGGCAAACCTGACATAAGGTAATGTACTGATCCAAATTTGTGTGTCTCAAGAGCAGCATCTGGAATCTCTCTGTACATATGTGCCATGGAGTTATGATCCTTCTTCTTCTTGGCATAGACATCCAAGTCATCCTCATTCTCTTTAGGAGCATTGATCAATTTTGCCCATTCTTCAACATTTGATTGGTACCTTGCACCTTCAGACATCCAGACAATCCTTCCATCTGGGTAGAAATGAGTTGTGGAGTAGAACTGCATAATAAGCTCATCATTCCACTTTGTGAGCTTCTGCCCAACAAAGTCCTCTACTCCACAAGACTTGAAACTATCATAGACTCCAGGATAGTGTTCTTCATTTTCCCTGACGTACTTCCAGTCCACCCATCTCATATCACAAACTATAGGCTTCTTGTCAAGCAACACTGTCTCATAGAAGTCCTGTTGTTCCTTTGTATGGAACTTGTAGTCCACAACAGTTCTCCTCCTGACTGCATAGAGATCAGTCAATCTCCATTGTTTGAGTCCTGCATCCTTCCTGAGCTTCATGTCCTCAGCTACTGGATGAGCATCATTGTGATCTGGAATTTTGGGCTTCAACTTCCTCAAGACATGTGACTCATCATCTTCTTCTTCAATAGCAGCTTCAAGCACTGGGGCCTTGTTCTTTTCTGCAGCTAGAATATTCCTTGTACTCCTCTTGGGTGCATACTTGGGTTTTGGAGCAGCAACTTTGGGAGCTTCTTTGGGCTTAGATGGAGCAGCCCCTGACCTTATAGCATCTCCCATAAGCTTTTGAGCTTTAGGTGCTGGTGCAGCAAGCTCTTCCTCTTCATCTTCAGAGTCTCTCCTCATAGAGGGCTTGCCAAGAACCTTGGCAGTGGTAGTTCTGACTCTCTTTTTCTTCTTGTCTTGGCCAGCAGCTTCATCTTCAGACTCAATGGTGAACTTCATGGTTTCACCAGTGGCAACCTTCCTAGGTTTGGAAGTGGGAATCCTTCTTGCAGGTGCCTTCTTCTGCCTGGCTTAGTGGCAGCAGTTGTGCCATATTCCTTTTTCAGCACTTTCTTCTTTGAGGTGGCCTCATCCTCAACAGCCACATAGTCCTCATCCTCAGAATCTGAGGTTTTCTTCTTTCTGGCCCTGGTGGCTGCCTTAGGCAAGTTGCTGGGTGTGCTCCTGCTGCCTTCATCATAGCTGCTAGAGGGACTAGTGCCCTCACTCATGTGAACTTGCTCCTCAGACTTGTTTTGACGGTCACTCTGATCTAACATTATGCAAACACTGACAGCAGACCCTGTGAATAGATATAGATGAGATAGATTGGATGAGCATCACAAAGTGCAGAGGTTTTTGCAAAAGAATGAGTTAAAAACTTAGTTTTAGTTTTCCACAAAGAGCATTTCGGACCTACCGATTTGAAAACTCGGTGATACCAAAGCAGCTTTTGGAACCTAAACTAGTGAACTCGGTCAGACCGAGTCACAGTTCGGTGGCACCGAGACTGCTAGGGTTTCACAAAGTCCTGAACTCGGTCACACCAATTTGCAATTCTTGGTCAGACCGAGAATCACATGTGCAATGGCCTTAGCCAAATTGGTGGCACCGAGTTCTACAACTCGGTTGGTTCGAGATGATTTTGGTGGAAACCTAACCCTAAATTTTCAATCCACGACTAAACTACGGAGTGATTTCGCTGGATAGAGTGATCTCAATCGTGGCAAGATACATGGCAAAACAATGTGCTAGGAATCGGAGTGAGATTAGCACAAGGATCAAGTCCATACCCTAAGTGCGGCGATGGACCTACTACGGCGGCAACGGCGGAGACGATTCCCGTTAACGACGGCGGAGACCAGCGGCGGGAGGCAGCTAGCGACGAGGAGGATGATCCGGAGACCCAGGGAGGTAGAGCAGGCTGAGTGCGGGCGAAGGGGTTCGGAGAAATTTCCAAATTTTGGCCCGGGGATATATATAGCCTGACCCTATCGGTGTGACCGAGTGGAACAACTCAGTGGCACTGAGATGCATAACTGCAAGCAGTTACTGCAACTTGGTGTGACCGAAAATTTAAATTGGTTGCACTGAGATTGAAAACCTAGATCGACTTAGTGATCTCGGTATGACCGAAATGGATGAATCGGTCAGACCGAAACACACAAAGAAGTTTTGGATGTTTAAGTCTATGACGAATCGGGGACTCTGAGTGCTCCTCACACAGAGTGGTTCGAATCTGACTTGATCAAACTTTGTGATGTAGCATGAATGGAGTTTGAGACAAGAAAAACATAAATAGCTAGAGAAAGTTCTTAGGCATTCTTGTCCATCCACTTGGCAAAAGAAGAAGCCAAACAATCAAAGCAACAAGTAGATGTCCTCGAATGAGTAAAATATGCAACCAACATGCTCACACAATAAAATGGCAAATGAAATATGTGGCAAAGCATGCACAACCAATTCTAGCATCTATCAAGCAATTGGCGATGACTAGGTCATCTATATATGAGTATATTGACTTAGGAGTCAAATGAGAACATTTGATCATAGGTCATACTCATCGTTTAAGCACAAGTGGGGTTACCACTTTTACATAAAGCATTGTTGTGTTCACACCATTAGAGTTGCTTTCACTCAATTCTAGAGTAAAGCTCCCCCTAGATGTGAGATCCCCCCTAAGAGGGATGAACTAACCTTGGATTTTGTTGATGATGACTTCATGTAGGTGTTGAAGATGTGGATGCTCAATGTTGATGTGGATCATTTGGAGCAATCCTTTTTGAGTGAGTTGCACTTTCATTACCTACACGGGTTAGTCCCACAAGGAACAAACAAGGATATCCATAGACATAGAGTGATGCACACACAAGATGATGTCTATGAAAGCATTAGGTTACCTTGTCCCTTGTCTTACCAACAAGAGGGTTTGTGACTCCTTGAACTAGTGTAAGATGTGGAAGTTGATTGCACTTGTTCTTGCCAAAATGATAAGAGTGAAGTATGTTGGTGGAGTCACCCTTAAGAACTCTCTAGTTCTTCTTCTTCGGGATCCACATCATCTTGATGGGAATCCTTGGAGTTGTAGTTGTACTCGATGAAGTAGAACTTGATGTAGTCTTGGGAATCCACTTGACTAAGGCCTTAGGAGATTCTTCAAATGCATCAATCTCCTCTTGAAGCTTATCCTTGCCTTTTTGCTTGTGGTCTTGTGGTGGAATATCATCATGAGCTTGTGTCCCTTTGAAGGAAGTAGGATCATACTTCTCTTGTTGAGGAACAAACTTCATCTTGGGTTATTGATCTTCTTCCCACTCAACTCCATTGGCATTGAACTTTCGTTCAAAACCAACACCTTGATTCTTCCGGTGCCTTCCTTGCTTGCGTACAATTTCCTCGAATTGCTTACTCCCGACAAGGCTCTTGTAAACACCTTTCTCTATAATTCCCTTCAATAAGCTATTTTCTTGCTCAAGTGTAACTTGGCTAAGAGAATCATTAGTGGAATCAAGAGAACTACTAGAAGCAACAACATTGGATTTAGCAAGATTATTGTTACTACTAGAGGAAGAATCTTTCTTGTTCTTGTTAGTAGACTTGACTTGAGGCATGTAAGTGGATAAGAGTAAATGCTTGGCAATGTAAGAAGAACTTTTCTTGCGAAGATCATCATTGATTGCCTTTAAGAACTCATGCTCTTGCTCAAGGTTGAGCTTTTCAAAGTGTAACTTCTCATGAGTCCTTAAAAGTTCTCGATGATCTTCTAAGATAGTTTCATGAGCTAACTTAAGAGTGTTTAGTTCTTTAGTTAGAAGCTCAATCTTCTCCTTATCATTGTCATTTGTTTTATCTTGATTATCATGATTAATTGATGTTTCATCATAGTATTCATCACTATAGTTGTCAACAAGTAAATCATCATCACCTAACAAGTCATCTTCATCACTATTGAAATCAACATACTCGGGGTGTGATACCTTTGGGCCTTTATCCATAAGCATCTTCCAAGTCCTTCATTTGGTGAATCAAATATGTCGTAGGAGTTGGTTGACACAAGTGCTAGACCGACAACACCTTCATCTTGAGTATATTCGGAGTCGGAGTGATAGCTTCTCTCGGAGTGATTGTCGGAGTCGGAGCCAGATACGCATTCACCAACATGAGCTTGATGTCTTCATTTTGTGTAGCTCCTTGATGACTTGTCCTTCCTTTCCAAATCATTGCTTCTCCAGGATGTTCTTTGTTCATAACAATCATCTCTACTCCTTATCTCTCTTGATGGTGATTCTTCTCTTCTTCTTCTTCTTTTTGGAGAATCTTCTCTTCTCTTGTAGGGTGCCGTACACTCATTGGAAAAGTGTCCGGAAATTGTAGCAATCACGCTCTCGACTAGAAGATCTTTTGTCATTGTAGGACCTTGACTTGGAACTTCTTTCTTTGCTTCTACTCTTGTAGAACTTGTTGAAGTTCTTCACCATTAGGCTCAATTCTTCATTGAAGGTTTGTTTCTCACTTGATGATGTGGGGGCTTCACATGAGGCTTTGTAAGCACCACTTGACTTGTTGTGGAGCTCCTCCTTATCCTTGAGAGACATCTCATGAGCAACAATTCTTCCAATGACTTCCATTGGCTTGAGATCTTTGTAATTGGGCATCATTTGGATCAATGTGCGCACGGTATCATATTTTCTGTCCAAAGCTCTTAGGATCTTCTTGATGATGAATTTGTCGGTCATCTCTTCACTTCCTAAGCCGGCAATCTCATTTGTGATAAGAGCAAGCCTAGAGTACATTTCAGCGACACCTTCACCATCCTTCATTTTGAATTTGTCAAGGTGACTTTGAAGCACATCCAACTTGGATTCCTTGACGGAGTCGGTACCTTCATGCATATCAATCAAAGTATCCCAAATTTCCTTTGCATTCTCAAGATGGCTGATTTTGTTGAATTCTTCGGGGCACAATCCGTTGAAGAGGATATCACAAGCTTGAGCATTGTATTGCAGCAACTTCAACTCTTCCACGGTAGCTTCACGGTTCGGTTCTCTCCCATCAAAGAATTCACCTTGCAAGCCAATACACTCAATAGCCCAAACGGCGGGGTTATGTCCAAGAATATGCATTTTCATCTTATGCTTCCAACTAGCAAAATTAGTACCATCAAAGTAAGGACCTCTACGGTGGTAATTTCCCTCACTAGACGCCATACTCTCCTAGGTTGTGAAACCAAGGCTATGACTACCAAAAGCTATGGAAATCAAAGCAAATGGAGACCAGAGCTCTAATACCACTTGTAGGATCGAAAGTATGTCTAGAGGGGGGGGGGGTGATTAGACTACTTGACCAAATAAAAATCTATCCTTTTCCCCATTTTAGTTCTTGGCAGATTTTAGCAACATAGCACGATTCAAGCAATCTTAACACAATTCAAGCAAGCATGCAAAGAGTGTATGAGCAGTGGAAAGTAAAGCATGCAACTTGCAAGAATGTAAAGGGAAGGGTTTGGGGAATGCAAACGCAATAGGAGACACAGATGTTTTTGTCGTGGTTCCGATAGGTGGTGCTATTGTACATCCACGTTGATGGAGACTTCAACCCACGAAGGGTAACGGCCGCGCGAGTCCACGAAGGGCTCCACCCACAAAGGGTCCACGAAGAAGCAACCTTGTCTATCCCACCATGGCCGTCGCCCACGAAGGACTGGCCTCACTAGCGGTAAATCTTCACGAAGTAGGCGATCTCCTTGCCCTTACAAACTCCTTGGTTCAACTCCACAATCTTGTCGGAGGCTCCCAAGTGACACCTAGCCAACCTAGGAGACACCACTCTCCAAGAAGTAACAAATGGTGTGTTGATGATGAACTCCTTGCTCTTGTGCTTCAAATGATAGTCTCCCCAGCACTCAACTCTCTCTCACAGGATTTGGATTTGGTGGAAACAAGATTTGAGTGGAAAGCAACTTGGGGAAGGCTAGAGATCAAGATTCATATGGTAGGAATGGAATATCTTGGCCTCAACACAAGTGTAGGTGGTTCTCTCTCAGAAAATGCAAGTTGGAAGTGTAGGTTCGTTCTGATGGCTCTCTCCAAGAATGAAGAGGAGGTGGAGGGGTATATATAGCCTCCACACAAAATCTAACCGTTACACACAACTTGCCAATCTCGGTGGGACCGAATTGAGAAACTCGGTCGGACCGATTCAGCAAATCTAATGACTGTTAGGATTTTCGGTGGGACCGACATGCAAATCGGTAGGACTGATATGATTAGGGTTAGGGCATAACGTAATCTCGGTGTGACCGATTACACAAACTCGGTGGGACCGATTTTGGTAATAAGCTAACCAGAGAGTTGGTCAGGTAAACTTGGTGGGACCGATTCGCTCATTTCGGCGAGACCGAAATGTTACAAAAGGGAAACAGAGAGTTTACATTGCAATCTCGGTGGGACCGATCGCTCATCTTGGTGGGACCAAAATGTTACAAAGGGAAACAGAGAGATTGCAACCCCATCTTGGTGAGACCGAGATCCCTATCAGTGAGACCGATTTGCCTAGGGTTTGTGGCAGTGGCTATGACATCTGGACTCGGTGGCGCCGGATAGGAAGAATCGATGGGGCCGAGTTGGACTTTTGGTTTAGGTCATATGTGGATGTGAAAAAGTAGTTGAGGGCTTTGGAGCATATCACTAAGCACTTTGAGCAAGATCCTCATTAAGCAACACCTCATCCCTCCTTGGTAGTATTGGCTTTTGCTATAGACTCAATGTGATCTTGGATCACTAAAATAGAAAATTTAGAGTCTTGAGCTTTGAGCTTGAGCCAATCCTTTTGTCCTTAGTATTTTGAGGGGTCCACTTTTCTCATCCATGTCATGCCAATCATTGAGCTTTCCTGAAATATTTATCTTGAAATAGCATTAGCTCAATGAGCTATATGTTGTTAGGAATTACCAAAACCACCTAGGGATAGTTGCACTTTCACCCTCGTACTCTTGATCCAATTGAGGCTGAGGGAGAGTTTCGTCAGCACGACAGCGTGGTGACGGTGATGATGAAGTTACCGGCATTGGGCTTCGCCTAAGCACTACGATGATATGACAGAGGTGTGTAATTGTGGAGGGGGCACCGCACACGGCTAAACAATGTCAACTTGTGTGTTCTAGGGTGCCCCCTACCCCCGTATATAAATGAGAAAGGAGGGAGGCCGACCGGCCCTTGGGCGTGCCAAGGAGGGGAGGAGTCCTCCTCCCAGTAGGATTAGGACTCCCCCTTTCCTAGTCCAACTAGGAGGGGGAAGGGGGGAGGAAGGAGAGGGAGAGGGAGAGGGAAAAAGGGGCTGAGCCCCCCTCCCCTAGTCCAATTCAGATTCCCCTTGCGGGGGGGGGGGGGCACGCCACCTCCTGGGCTGCTGCCCTTCTCTCTCCCCTAAGGCCCACTAAGGCCCTATACTTCCCCGCGGGGTTCCGGTGACCCCTCCGGCACTCCGGTTTTCTCCGAAATCACCCGAAACACTTCCGGTGTCCGAATATAACCGTCCAATATATCAATCCTTATGTCTCGACCATTTCAAGACTGCTCGTCATGTCCATGATCACATTCGGGACTCCGAACTACCTTTGGTACATCAAAACACATAAACTCATAATACCAATCGTCATCGAATGTTAAACGTGCGGACCCTACGGGTTCGAGAACTATGTAGACATGACCGAGACACATCTCCGTTCAATAACCAATAGCGGAACCTGGATGCTCATATTGGTTCCTACATATTCTACGAAGATCTTTATCGTTCAGACCGCATAACAACATATGTTGTTCCCTTTGTCATTGGTATGTTACTTGCCCGAGATTCGATCATCGGTATCTCAATACCTAGTTCAATCTCGTTACCGACAAGTCTCTTTACTCATTCCGTAATACTTCATCCCGTAACTAACTCATCAGTTACAATGCTTGCAAGGCTTATAGTGATGAGTATTACCGAGAGGGCCCAGAGATACCTCTCCGAAACACAGAGTGACAAACCTTAATCTCGATCTATGCCAACCCAACAAACACGTTCGGAGACACCTGTAGAGCACCTTTATAATCACCATTTTACGTTGTGACATTTGGTAGCACACAAAGTGTTCCTCCGGTATTCGGGAGTTGCATAATCTCATAGTCCGAGAAACTTGTATAAGTCATGAAGAAAGCAGTAGCAATGAAACTAACACGATCATAATGCTAAGCTAATGGATGGTTCATGTCCATCACATCATTCTCCTAATGATGTGATCCCGTTCATCAAATGACAACACATGTCTATGGTTAGGAAACTTAACCATCTTTGATTAACGAGCTAGTCAAGTAGAGGCATACTAGGGACTACATGTTTTGTCTATGTATTCACACATGTACTAAGTTTCCGGTTAATACAATTCTAGCATGAATAATAAACATTTATCATGAATTAAGGAAATAAATAATAACTTTATTATTGCCTCTAGGGCATATTTCCTTCACTAGCATATACAGATGTAAATGGTACAGATAATTTTCGTTTTGAATCCGCACTCGCATCCGTTTTTGAGAATATGGTATATACTTGCATGATCTACCGGATATGGATGTGAATACAGATTTTGGTCCATCGGATATCTGATAGCTATGGTAGTGGATAGGGTATTGATAATATCCGACGAATTTGGATTTTCGGTACTTTTGCAGATTATCCGAGGTTATCTAATAGGATTATTTGATTTATTTAGTCCATGCCCATTCAACAAGCTCAAACGTCCAATTAGAACACTAATTAGAACCACAACATATAAATATAATAAAACCATAATAGTAGTTAGACCGTAATGAATGAATAATCAGTGTCGTGGTCGTTACAGTAGTAGACGCCGTGACCTAGAGGTACAACATAACATGCAAGGCAGGGTTGGGCCATTGCTACATAAGCCGAAAATCAAAGAGGAATTGCTGGAACTATACGGGAGGAAAGAAGTGATTTGGAAGCAAAGGGCAAAATGGGTGTGTCACGAGACAAAAATACCCAGTGTTTTCACTTGAGAGCAAATATGAGGCAAGCAAAAACAAAACCAAGGGACACTTACTTTTTTGCCTTTAGTTGTGCCAGCCCGTGGGGTTTGCCCTTATTCTTCGGCTTTGCTCAATTTTGCCCTTAGATTTGTCTCTAAGGTTGTCTGGGTGCCCTTTGATCATTTGACCGATATTTTAAAAATTCATAAAAATGCAAATAAGATATTAAAATGTCCCGAAAAACATTACATTTATGTGCATGTCATTTGCATTCGGGAAAAGGTGTTGTTTAAACTATCTGGCATTGTTCCCTTCTCGAGGCATCATTGTTGCAGGTCACGTCAACTTGATTGGGATGTTCCAGGGGAAACCCTAGATCTGGGTCTACCAGTTCAGACAATGACGACGCCTTCTATGTCATTCTCCCTCCTGGGGCGTTGTTTTGGAGCAAGTGCTGGCTGGAGGGGACAAGAGGAGCGGTAGTGTTACATCTACCATAAGGTCGATGACAGATCTCGACAGCATGGCACTGCAAAGTTTCGGCGACAAGCACGTGGGATGGATACGTGCAGGATGGTGGCATTTTTTGACGTCGTGGTGGAGTCAATGATAGGCCTGGCAAGGTCGATGCGTTAGTACCTGCTTTGGAAATGGTTCGATGGAAGACGGCAGCAGCAGGCTCTAAGAGGACGTCGGACTGGTGTGTGCCCCAGACCCAGCAACACGGCTTGGTTGGGGCCTTTGGCTTTACATGTTAGGCTTTTGTGTGATGTCTGTTTGGTATTCAGCTCAGACAATTGACGCCCCTTCATCGAGTGGATATGAGTAGCGACAGATGTTGCCAAGAAGGTGGCTTTAGACTACCTGATGTATTACCTTATAAGGCCTATGTGAATAATTAATAAAATGGCTCCATGCATCACCTAGATGCAGAGGCAGGGGGTCATCCTCCTTTTTCTAAAAAAATATCCGAGGTTGTTAATGTTATTAACATTACAAAACATAAAAAGTTATAAACAATACTTCTTCATGAGTAAAAATTACAAGCAAACATGCGTGATGTTTTTTTGAACATTCTCATATCTTATTTGTATTTTTCCGAGTTCATATCTGAAGGAAATATGCCCTAGAGGCAATAATAAAGTTGTTATTTTATATTTCCTTATTCATGATAAATGTTTATTATTCATGCTACAATTGTATTGATGGAAAACTTAAATACATGTCTGAATACATAAACAAATACTATGTCCCTAGTAAGCCTCTACTAGACTAGCTCGTTGATCAAAGATGGTTAAGGTTTCCTAACCATAGACATGTGTTGTCATTTGATAACAGGATCACATCATTAGGAGAATGATGTGATGGACAAGACCCATTCGTTAGCTCACCATAATGATCGTTCAGTTTATTGCTATTGCTTTCTTCATGTCAAATACATATTCCTTCAACTATGAGATTATGCAACCCCCGAATACCGGACGAATGCCTTGTGTGCTACCAAACGTCACAACACAACTGGGTGATCATAAAGATGCTCTACAGGTATCTTCGAAGGTGTTTGTTGAATTGGCATAGATCAAGACTAGGATTTGTCACTCTGAGTATTGGAGAGGTGTCTCTGGGCCCTCTCGGTAATACACATCATAAGAAGCCTTGCAAGCAAATGACTAATGAGTTATTTATGAGATGATGTATTACGGAACGAGTAAAGATACTTGCAGGTAACGATATTGAACTAGGTATAAAGATACCGACGATCGAATCTCGGGCAAGTAACATACCGATGGACAAAGGGAATTACGTATGTTGTCATAATGGTTCAACCGATAAGATCTTCATAGAATATGTAGGAGCTAATATGGGCATCCAGGTTCCGCTATTGGTTATTGACCAAAGAGGTGTCTTGGTCATGTCTACATAGTCCTCGAACCCGTAGGGTCCGCACACTTAATGTTCGTTGACGATATAGTGTTATATGAGTTATATGATTTGGTGACCGAATGTTGTTCGAAGTCCCAGATGAGATCACGGACATGACGATGAGTCTCGAAATGGTCGAGAGGTAAAGATTTATATATAGGATGATGGTATTCGGACACCGGAATAGTTTCGGAGTGCACCGGGTACTCATCGGGTCACCGGAAGGGGTTTCGGGCACCCCCGGCAAGTGTATGGGCCTTATGGGCCAAAGGTGGGGGGGGGGACAGACCAGCCCACAAGGGGGCTGGTGTGCCCATTCCCTTGGCTGGCCAGCCCTAGGGGAAGGAAAGGGGAGGGGTGGCCCCTCCTGCCTTTCCCTCCTCAGGAGAGAAAGGAAAGGGGGGCGCCACCTCCTCCTTCCTTCCTCCCGCACTCCAGATAAGGAAGGGGCGCCACTTGGGGGAAGACCCCAAGTAGGATTCGGTCTACTTGGGGGCGTCTCCTAGCTGCTCCCTTGTCGGTGTACAGAAGTAAGGGCACTACTTTGTACCCCTTAACCTGTGCACAGGCAGTCAAAGCCACGCCTGCGGCCACACTTAAGCGGGGCAGGGATAGGGAATAAACGCCACAAGGCGGTCAAAGCAACGCCAAGACAGAGACATGAAGATCAAGAAGGAGAGGTGGGTTCCCCTGGCAAGACCCTTGCTGGGACAACCTCCACGGCCCTGGCAAGGACCTTGCCGGGGCAGCTTGCCCAACTCCAGCGGAGCACGCCACCCTTGAGCCCCAGGTTTTCCAACACCACCAACCACGTTGGGACCAAGGCTCGGGAGGCGCCTCCAAGATGGCATGCAGATCTTTGTGAAGATCAAGAAGCACTCCAAATCAGATGAGGATTAGAAGACGACAAACCTCGGCGAGATCCTTGCCGAGGAAACCCACAAGACCTCCGGCAAGATCCTTGCTGTGGACGACCACGACGCCATGGCAAGACCCTTGCCGGGGCCCCGGTGTGACAGCCTGGATTTTGCCTTCTCTCTTTTCCGGACTTGCCTTCTCTCTCTTTTCCAGACTTGTTTTTTATCGTGGTTTTTTCCCCGATTTGAATTGGAGTTTGAATCACTTCAAATGGACTTGGCACTTGGGCATATCCTTGACTTTCACCCAAGTGACCTATCTTCTTTATTCCTCTGATCAATCCTCAAAATAATCAAATGAATATTTTTCATAAAAGAAAAATATTCATTTCTCTCTCTGAAACTCGCTTCAGATACTTGTGCTCCAAAGCAACCTCAATTTTTCTTGCTCAGAAAAATCTGATATAATTCCCAAATATTCTTAGCACCTTGGAACACCTTCACATGCAAAAATATTACACCACTTTTTGTAATATTTTTGCTGTGGAAAATCTTTTCACTTCTGAACCAGAAATGCACTTTGTACAACAAGTACATTTTTCCTTGAGCTTTTAGACTTGATCTTTCTTGAGCTTAAACACCCTCCTAAGAAACCCTAAACCCCAGGAGATCAGCCCTAATGGCCTTCTAGAAGGTGACCAAACTTGGCGACCAAGTTTCTGGACAGAAACTTGTCAGCTTAGTGGAGTCAAGTCTGGTCGGCCTGGGCATGATCCATCACCTCTCCTAGACTAAACACTTCACGGTCGAACGCGTAGACAAGGTTTGGCCGCTCCTAGGCGTCATTTTGACCATGCCAGCTTGGTGACCGCGCGTGGACACGGCGCCTGGCAGCGTCTCGACGCGCTCTGGATGGCGCCTTGCTATTTGTTTCACGCGTGCTCGTTCTAGCTCTCGCCGCCGACTGCCGCACCGCACCACAAGCCCCGACCCATCACCCTTGAACGCTCCCTGGCGCTCGCCGACACCGGAGCCGCCGCAGCAAGCACGGGCGCGTCACGGCCAAAATGCCACAGTGCACGCGTGCACTTGTCCGCTTCCCCAACCGCCTCCTGTGCTCGTCCGCGAGCATGGGCAAGCTCCTGCGTTGACGCTGAGCATTTGCCCCCTCGCCTTGGAGCTTCTCATGGCCGTTTGCCGCGTGTCCAGAGAGCTCTGGCGGTGACACGTTTTCCCCCTCGCTCCGGCTATATATAGCGCTCCCCGCCTCGAATCCTAGCCAAGCACCACTCCACACCACCTCCACGAACACGTAGACGAGTAGAAGCTCGGTAGGGTAGGCCTCTGGCCGTCGCCCCGACCAGAGGACTCCGGCGATCCCCGCAGTCCAGCCGCCGCGCTCCGGTGCCTCTCGAGCTCAAGCAGCTGCTTGGGCGGGGCACTGGGGATCTGCTGGTGCTGCCTGGACACCTCTGAGCCCTCAGAGCCGCCTCTAGCCGTCGTCTCCAACCTCTCCGGCGAAACCCGTCCGCCACCGTAGCTTGCGAGCTCAACTGCGAGTAGCTCCGTCCACCTCTTGCCAAGCCACGGGTACAGGCAGGTGCGCCTCGAGCCCCGCTTCAATCCTATCCCTCTAGCCTAGCCCCAAACCCCCTCGTCGCCGACGTGAGCTCCGGAGAAGCCCTGCCTCTCTCTGATCTCGCGCCCCCTCTCTCTCCTGATGCACGGGACCCACCTATCAGTCTCACCAGTCGCGCCCGAAGCGGTACGAGTGGAGGCGTATTTCTGTTTTACGCTTTCGACATCACCCCCCAGGATTTCTGTTTAATTCAAATATTGTTCAGAAATTTGACTTAACTTTGACCAGCCACCATTTCTAAACCATAAGCCCAAATGATTTGATTCTTTTTGCATTGTCTTTATTTCAGAAAGCTCTAGAAGCACACCAGAAGGTGGATTTTTCCTTGCTGCCTAGAATTTCTGGTGATTTTCAGAAGGTGTTTTGACAATTATTTTTGTGGTTTAAATTCTTTTTCAGAAGGAGAAGCTTGTCTTGAAGCAAACCAAGAGGGGTGTGGTCCTCCTATACACTAAGGCAAGCCACACCAGCATTTGGATGGTGTTATTTCAATATCTATGATTTTCTACTTGAATATGAGTTCTTATTTGCAAGTAAAATTTGATAAATAACTTTAGTTAATTTCTAGTTACTTTACCATGCTCGATATGCTTGTTTTAGTTACTGGTTGAATGCATGAACTTGTTTGGCTAGGTAGAGTAATATTTTGCACTATGCTTATTGTTATGGAAATTAATGGTAGTTATTTTACTAGTGATAGTTTTATTTAAATAAAGAACTAATAACATATTGTTTGATAAATAAAAATGAGTTATAAGCAGAGAAGTTTGGTTCTGAGTATTGTAAGATGTATATGTTACTAAGTTTGATCCATGAATATGAGTTGTTTGCTTTGCATGACGAATAGTTGCATGATTATTTTTGAGGTATATCATGTTGATGATAAAAAGTTTTTATCAAAGCTAAACTTGATTAAGTTCAACTTGAATATGATATTGATCACATCATGGTGCCGTTGAATCGGGTTTTTAATTTAGTGCGACCACATTTTCCTTATGGGAAGGTCTTGATTCGGTCCTTTGTTGTGGCTCTCACAGGCGCCTCCCGCGAGGGAAGGTTATGGGCGTGCATACCCTGGCCCGGTAGGCAGACATAACATTATGTGCTCGTTTTTGTTTTTATGGTACCTTGTCTCCTTTTGGGACCGTTTTGCCACGACGGTGGCTGTTGGTGTTTTTGGTAGACACGAGGCCACCCAAGACCTAGACCTGAGGGGGAGTTGGTCAGAGTGGCCGGGGAGAGTGCATGACAAAGGGAGGGTTTCGTCGGAATGCTTTGGTCCACCTGAATGGGAATGCGAGGCTAGGTGTTCCGTAGTGTGGGTAAGGTGCGCTACCTCTGCAGAGTGTAATTAATCTATTGATAGCCACCCCTCAGTTATGGGTATAACTCGGAAGTAAGGCATACCATGGATCAACTTTTCTAATAAATCTTGCAAACTAAGTGAGTGATGTGACGCATTGGTTCGTGGCGCCGCATGAACACTTGACGTGTTCATGAGTGATTGGTTTCAGCCTTTCAGGTGTGACCCATGTATAGTCACCATTTGGTTACGAGGTAACCGTCTGGTAAGAGAGTCCGTGGGACTCATTGCATGAAACGTTTGTTTTGCTTCGGTGGTGGCTTTGCATTGTATTAATCTGATTAAATATCATGATATTGTTTGTCATCATGCTTATGTTTGTTGTGAGCTTGCAAGTACATTCAATGTACTGACCTGGCGTGTTATGCCAGATTTCAGGCAATTTAGTTCGCATCGGAGCGCACCTCATGTCTAGGCCGTGTTCACGTCGGTGTCCCTGTGCTATGGAGTTCCACTTCGTCGTTCTTCCGCTGCCGCGTAGCTCGTGTGATCAAGGCCCCATCATCTTCATTAAATAATGTACATACTGTCCAGCAGCACCGGGTGTGCCACTTGGCCTCGAATCCCGATGTAATATCAGACCTATGTAATCCGCTAGCATCAATAAAGCAGTTGTTTCTGTACCATGTTGTTGTGTATTGCCAGAAGACTTGATCTCTGGGCTGGCAATGCAAGGTAAACCGGTTGCTCTGAGCCGGGGTGCCACACCCGGCAAGGCCCTTGTCAAGGACATCCACGAGGCCACAACCAGGCCCCACCCGCCAAGTTTCCGCTGCCACTCCCATGCAGCTGCCAGCCCACTAGCTAGGCAGGCACCTGCGTGTCGACGGGAGGCTTCCAAGCCAACTTAGCGAGCGCCTATGTGGTGGCATGCAAATCTTTGTGAAGGCCCTACCACCACGCCACCTCAGCAGCCAGCCAGCCTACATGGCGCTGACTGCCTCGCTGGCCCGGGCGCGTGTCGAAGCAGGGCAAGGCGACGGTAAAGTGAGGGGACACCTAAGAGGCGCATTAAATGCGTCTTGTCCCGTAATGACTAAGCGATAAGCTTATCCACTGTACACCGACGCCACCTCCTGTGTGCCACTGTGGTTATTCCCTTGGCTATAAAAGGAGGCCCGAGGCATCCAGGAGAAGGATTCGGACCCTGGGACAAGTTACACTCATCATAGCTAGCTCAAGAACTCCAAGAACACTGATATACACACCAAAGCAGGACTAGGGTATTACGCATCCTCGCGGCCCGAACCTGGGTAAATGACCCATGTGCTTGTGCTGATTGCTGATCCCGCTCTTCTCACGACCCCGCGCCCCACAACTGTAGTAGGGATTCCCGTGATCCCATAGGTGTCGTTCGCACCGACATCTTTGGCGCGCCAGGTAGGGGGCGTAGTCGTGCGAATCCGATTTAGTAGCTGGTCTAGTAGCTCTTCTTCGCCGTGGCTCCCAAGAGGAAGACGACCATGGCGATTGGTTCATTTGGAGCCGGACCGCCCATACTGGTTCGGGCCAGTAGCGGGACGGTTGCAGAAAGAACCCGAGGTGCGGCCCGCGAACACCCACATCGCCTTGCACTCCGGATCTGGCGAGCGACGCCGTTCGTACGCCGGATGACGGGCCGCATGCCGCGGATTCCATAGGCGGAGGTGGGCCCTTCGCAGGCGGCGCGGGGCCCTCCAGGGGCGTCACCATGCCGCCTAGCGACAGCGCGGCAGCCTCCAAGACACCAACGCCGGCACCCACGGCGCGATCTTCCCAAGTTGTGCGCGATGAGCAGCGCCACCCCGCTGGTGACCCTGGGCGCCACCCTGGGAAGAGTCCCGCGCGTCCTTCACAGGACGAGGAAGGCCAGCATGCACGCCAAGGCGCTGGTGAAAATGGCGGACGGCCGCAGGGCCGTGATAGAGCTCCTTATAACATAGTTAGAAGTCGAAGCGCATCACGGTCCATGGAGCTTTCGCCGCCGCCCACACCAGAAGAAGCTCTGGCGCGCACGCAGCTGCTCCTCAACTTTCCTCCCGCTGTGGAGAGGCTCGACGAGTGGAGAGCCACTGTGCGAAGCCTCGTCGGCATCGCTAACAAAGATGAGCCATGACAAGCAGGGCCCGTAGGCCGTCGCTCCGTCGAGCCACCGCATGCCAGCGGTGGGAGTGCCAGGGGCGACGCAGCCACGGTGTACTCCCCCCCCACGCCAGCCACCGCGGGTATCGATTCGTCGCGATGGCGCTTGTGAAAATATCTCTATAGCGTCGTCCTATCCGTGGACCCACCGCGACCAGTGTCAAGTTCTTCGGGAGCGAGCCCTTGAAGAGCTCGAACCACCATCGAGCGCCAGCGTGATGCACGCCACCAATTAGACAGGTAGGCATGACCCACTATGGACCACCCGACACCAGGAGGCTACGGTGGCCTACCCTACGAGGTGGGTTATCCGGCCTTCACCCGTGAGCTGGGGCAGTTCTAGTGGCCCTCCCACCACACGTTCAAGCCCGACGTTGGCGAGAAGTACAACGGCAAGACTCACCCGTCAAAGTTCCTCAACATCTACACCATCGCGATGCATGCTTTTGGAGCCCGCGGCGATAAGGTGCTTGCCAATTACTTCCCGCTGGCGCTCAAGCCCAATGTTATGTCATGGTTGATGCACTTGCCGGTGGATTCCATTTCTTCTTGGTCGGATCTATGTCATGAGTTTGTTGGCGCCTTCACTGGAGGCCATCAAGCTCATGGCCAGGCAAGCGATTTGCACATCATCCCCCAGAAGGAAGGAGAAAACCTGCGCAAGTACATCCAAAGGTTCATCCGAGTGCAGTACAACATCCTAGACGTTCATCCCGCCGCCGTGATTAGTGCATTCCATCAGAATGTGCGCAACCGCAAGATGCATGAGGAGCTGGCGATGAACAAGGTCAAGGATGTGGCCGAACTTTACGTCCTAGCCGACAGGTGCACTCGGGCTGAAGAGGGGAGGAAGTACCTGTTGGCACGCGAAATCGCCGCGCAACACCAAGATATTTGTCGTGCTTTCGTGACGATGAACGATTGCTTTCCAGTCAAAGCAACAAAGATTTCCTCGCTTTCGTGGAGGAGAGACGACCGTTTTACAGCGCAAAACGGCAAAGATCAACCAAACCCTAGGGCTGCTAGGGCTCGGCAGGAAGTAGCGACAGAAAATAGACGTACGTGAAAAAGTAATGTTTGTATTGATAGATCGATTGCTTGGGGGGTTTCCAATCGGCCGTGACCTTATAAATAAGGTACGCTGGACTTTGCGTATACAAGACAGGACTTGGTTCCGTAGCATGCCTTGCCGTACAGGAATACAACTCCAAAACTAAAACCGAACAGGACTTGATTCGGTTACCATGTAACATGCGTACAAAAATATACTTGCCAATCTAAGTACGTGACAAATCTAGGCCATATCCACGTACATGCAGTCTTGCGTAAATAAATAAAGTATTCCGGCCACGTCGCCATCACACTAAATATAGTGGCTAAGCAAACGTATAAATACCTTGAGCCCACCAAGAAAATATTAAATATTCCGGCAACGTCGCAAATCAAACTGGATAATGGCCATCAGGACTAAGCATACTTCTTCATATACGTAGATATATATCACTTGCATGCATCACGCCCATGGTCCAGTATAGCATATGCTTCTTCTTAAGACTTGTATCTTCACCTTCCATGAAATTTCCTGTGGCAATACTTCAACAATGCATTAACCGATCAGCTTGATAAATCATTGATTTAATTTGGCTCATCACATACTAAGTAGCCAAATTATACCATCAACACATGCCCCCCTGTTTTTGGTACAATTGCATTGACCAAAAATATGTAGGAATTGCCGTAGGATAAAGTCAATCATTGAACACATCATTACTTAGGGCAATATCCAATGATACATAGGCCAAATCTTCTTAGGGCGATATTTAAAATAATATATATCGGCCAAATTTGCTCAGGGCGATACTTGAAATAACATATCGGCCACAACATGTTCAGGCCTCCTGCCACATGCTAGGATAATACTTCTTCAAATATTTTCCATTAAGAGCTTTGGACAACTTCTCTCCCTGCAAAGATTGTACAAAATATGAATTTCTAGGAACAATCTCCATAATTTTATACGGGCCCTCCCAACTCGGCGACCATTTGCCAAATTTTCTATCTTTAGTTCCAATAGGTAAAATCGTTTTCCACACTAAATCCCCTATTTGAAACGATTTCTCTCTCACCTTTTTATTATAAGCCTTGGCTACTCTTAATTTCTCCTTTTCAATTTCTCGCAAAGCTCTTAATCTCTCTTCTGAAATGTCATCTATATTATCCATCATCAAATCATTATAATCTACAGCCGACAAATCATTTTGTCTGGCCACTCTAAGAGCTTGTAAATTAACCTCTACAGGTAACACCGCCTCTTGACCATATACCAGATCATATGGTGCCACTTGAGTCGCTCCATGCTTAGATATCCGATGAGCCCATAAAGCTTCCGAAAGTACCTCATGCCACCTTTTCGGATGTTCCTCAATTTTCTTCTTTATAAGTTTAATTAAAGTTTTATTGCTAGATTCGGCCTGTCCATTAGCTTGAGCATAATAAGGCGACGAATTTAACAACTTAATTCCTAAAGATTCGGCAAATTCATGAAATTGATGAGACATAAAAGAAGCACCTTGATCAGTAGTTAAAGTTTGAGGAATACCGAATCTATGAATAATATGCTCTAAAACAAAACTAATAACCTCTTTGTGAGTCATATTTTTCAAAGGAACTGCTTCAGTCCATTTAGTAAAATAATCTGTGGCAACTAGGACTAAGCGATGTTTTCTAGAAGACGAAGGATGTATCTCACCAATAAAATCTAAGCCCCATCCTCTTAATGGCCACGGCCTAATTATAGGATTCAACATAGCTGCGGGTGCTAACTGTATATTCCCAAATTTTTGACATGCCTCACAACCTTTATAGTACCGAAAACAATCCTCTAGCAAAGTCGGCCAATAAAACCCTGCTCTTTTTAATAACCATCGCATTTTGTGAGCCGACTGATGTGTTCCACATATTCCTTCATGCACTTCACCCATAGCTATTCTAGACTGATCAGAATCCAAGCATTTTAAAAATAACCCATCTATTATTCGGCGATACAACTCGTCATTAAACAAAGTATATTTTAAAGCTTGTCGCCGAATTTTCCTATCTCTTGTTTGACTTGGATCCTTTAAATGATTAACTAGAGGAACTCTCCAATCACTTAATTATAATTTATTTGCTAATTCGGTCGTTTGTGACCTATGCACCGAATCTACAGTACATTGTACAGCTAGAGGTTCAACTGTACTAGGCCCAAGTGCACCCCGTGGCAAAGTATCCATCATTATAGACTCAACATGCATCGGCTTGTCTATTACAAAAAACATTCCTTTACTAATGTGATAACCAGATGCTTGCTGTGCTAAACAATTAGCTCTAGAATTCTCTTCTCTAGGTATATGATAGATGGTGAATGTATCTAGAGACTTAATTATGTCTAAACATCGGTCCAAATAACTATTTAATAATCCATCAAAACATTGAAATTCACCCTTAATTTGTTGTACTACCAGGAGCGAATCCCCAAAAGCATCTACATCCCTTACACCCATATCAACTAAAGTTTGTAAACCAAATAGTAAAGCTTCGTACTCAGCTTGGTTATTAGTGCAAGGATATTCCAAACGGACCGATGTATCGTAAAAAACATTATTAGGCGAAACTAAAACATTACCGATGCCTTGCCCTTCCCTACAAACCGATCCATCAAAATAAAGCTTCCATGGGCATACACCAACATAATTAATGTTTTCATCGTCTTTAATCCTATGATCAACAATGAAATCGGCAATTACTTGA
Source organism: Triticum aestivum (assembly GCF_018294505.1). Lineage (NCBI taxonomy): Eukaryota > Viridiplantae > Streptophyta > Magnoliopsida > Poales > Poaceae > Triticum > Triticum aestivum. The sequence goes on along the minus strand of NC_057798.1, from coordinate 190,371,582 downwards.
CCCTTCATAGCACGCAATGATTCATATGTCAAATCATATTCTATTAGTGCGTAAGCCCACTTTCCAATCCTACCACTAAGAATCGGTCGTTGCAACATATACTTAACGACGTCGGCCTGGCAAGCTACTACACATGTACTAGAAAGAAGATAAGGCCAAAACTTGGTACATGCATAGTATAAAGATAAGCATAACTTTTCAATAAACACGTACCGACTTTCGGCGTCAAGCAAACGACGACTTAAGTATGCAATGATGTATTCTTTGCCGCTGACCTCTTGCGCCAACACCGCACCGATCACCCTATCTTCTGCAGCAATGTACAGCCTGAACGGCGCACCGGACTTGGGCGCCCGCAATATTGGAGGATTCGACAAGCATCGCTTTATATAATTAAAAGCATCTGTTGCTCTGCCCCCAAGTAAATTCGGCTTCATTCTTTAGCCGAAGTAGAGGAACAAACGATTCAATTTTACCTGCAAGGTTAGATATGAATCGTCTCAAGTAATTAATTTTTCCTAACAACTTTTGCACATCCCTTTTACACGTGGGTTCCTCCAAATTTCTAATTGCCTCCACTTTCTTAGGGTCAATCTCTATGCCATTTTCATGAATTATGAAGCCTAAAAACTTACCAGCCGACACGCCAAAAGCACATTTGAGTGGGTTCATTTTTAATCCATACCGGCGCATCCTTTCAAAAGCTAATCTTAAATCGGCTAAATGATGATCAAACCCATCCGATTTAACAACTATGTCATCAATATATATTTCTAGTACAATGCCTAGAAGATCATGAAAAATTAAATTCATAGCTCGTTGGTATGTAGCGCCGGCATTTTTCAACCCAAATGTCATAACGACCCACTCAAATAAACCAACAAAACCTGGGCAACGAAAAACAGTCTTAGACATATCTTGTTCGGTCATAAATATTTGAGTATAACCTGCATTACCATCTAAAAAGCTAATCACTTTATGTCCTGATGCATCATTAATAAGCATGTCGGCTATAGGCATAGGATATTCATCTTTCGGTGTAGCCTTATTCAAATCTCTAAAATCAACACATATTCTAATATTACCAGTATTTTTCTTTTCCACAGGCACAATATTAGAAACCCAATCTGCATATCTACACGGCCGAATAAACTTAGCTTTTAACAACCGATCAACATCTTCTTTGATGCGGTCATACAAATTAGGATTGAAACTTCTACGAGGTTGTTTATGCGGCCTAAAACCAAATTTAATAGGTAATCTATGCTCTACTAAATCTCTACTCAAACCGGGCATCTTAGTATAATTCCAAGCAAAGCAATCAACGAATTCTTTAAGTAATAAACATACCTTACTTTTCTGATCGGCTTTCAAGCTAGCTTTGATAAATGTAGGTCTCGGAATAATTCCATCACCAATATCAATTTCTTCAAGTGGATCAGCCGATGAGAATCCCTGTCCAAGCTTTTCCATGTTATCAAAATCTTCAATAGTTTCATGCATATCGTTCTTTCCCGAACGATACTCCTCCGTGCGTCTTTGCAGCCACTTAATACTATCGTCTTTATTCATCATTTATATAGATAAATCATTAAGCCGAGCTATGTTAGCCGGCTATGCATTTATAGGTACAAAACCGTCTCTACTAATATTGATATAATCATAGTCCAATAAATCCCTACCGGTCAAACATCGCATCTCACCGTGTTGCCAATCAACCGGCGCGTCCGTCAAAGCAATGCATGAAGAATTATCGGCCTCAATCACCTCCACATCATCATTAACCCACTGAATTAAGCACTGATGTAGAGTAGAAGGGATGCAACAATTTGCATGAATCCAATCGCGTCCTAACAGAATATTATACCGGCCTTTGACATCAACAACAAAAAACGCAGTCGGCAACGTTTTACTTCCGACTGTGAGATCCATAGAAATAACACCCTTAGCCTCGGACAATTCCCCTGAGAACCCACTAAGTCCCATATTGGTCTTCATTAACTCGCTCTCTTTTCGGTTCAGTTTAGAAAATACCGAAAAGGGCATAATATTAACACCTTCACGGCCATTAACAAGCATGCGACCAATAGGCTTACCATCAATATGACCTCTGATAAATAATGGCTTTAGGTGCTAACCGTGCTCCTCTGGTTTCACAAATGTAGCCTTCTTTGGGCCAAGAACAAGTTCAGCAATTTCAGCCTCGGGCGCGCGAAATTCAGCAGGCAATACGAACACCATATTAACATCCATATCAGTTGGTACCTCTCTATCTTCCTCTGAATTTTCAACAATAATTGTGTCATCCGTATTTTTATTTTCTTCTGCTGCAATGCGCTTCTTCCAAGTCTTTGTAGGTGCCATTGGTTTATCCTGATTGAACCATCTATCGCGCTTCTTCTCAGCTATTTCTTCCTTTATTTCCAATGTCCGCAGACGCTATACACGTCGTTTCTGAGTGTGAGTAAGCCCCTTCGGGCACCACTGAGGTGCTGGTTTAGTCCCTGGCACGACTGACTTAATTTTGCTGCCCCCCGGATCCTTTGGCCTGTACTGACGTATTGTTGTTACTGGGACAAATGCTTTGTCTTTGGCTGAAAAACCTCCTTGCTGATTGTATACTTTACTAGCATTAAAATCCTGGCCGCGTACATTATTTGAATCCCAACGTGTACGTGTGCTACTGTTATACTTGAAACCCGTTGGACGCAAACTCTTGGATGTTCCTGGGCCACAATTTCTCATAACTAAATCAGCATACGAACTTGCCGATTTATTCTGTTGACGAGGACGTGAGGATACAACACATTCCTTGTCTGAATGTGCATGCAGGTTATGCCCAGAATTAGCTTTATCTCCAAATTGATTAGATTGGCCAGCTTGCCGCAACTTCACGCTGTCACTTTTCTCCTCTGTACCGAGAGCTTCTTTTGAGACGCCGCTTGTTTCTGTACAATTGAAAACACCTTCATCTGACTGGTGTTCCACTATTTTCAGACCATGAGCAGCATCTAAATCATCTGTACTTTTTCCGGGTTTAGTATCGACACGTTTCACCGGCATCCATACGCGCTTGTGGTCGCCCTTATAGTTGTTGCGTTCTGCACTGCGTACCGATGATCGACCTCCTCGAATCTCAATAGCATCATGTGATCTAGCCTCCTCATTGAACCGAGCCCTTTTCTCATGCATGTTTGGTCAAAACATAGGCCTCAGCGGAATCCATCCCGGCTGAAAATAACCTGCTGGTCCTGTAGGATATGGCGCCCAAGGATTAAATCCCCATGGAGGAAACTGTGGATACATCGGAGGCGCACAACCCCAATATGTCGGCTCCATTGCAAAATACGGCTGTTGGTCATATGCACTTCCTTGCCATTGCTCATGACTGCGAGGTCCAGAAGGAGATCTAGGACGCTTATTACCTCCGAGCCGATTAAACACATTGTTGGTCTTGCGTGAGGTATATTTTTCCAACAACATGCTAACTGTCGGCTTTGGCCTTGGAGCTTGTCTCCTTCCTCCGTTGACTTTCCACACTCCTATTTCTGGATTTTTTGGTTTGATCATCCTTGGAGGAGCACTGTTATCAACAATGTTTTTCTCTCTTGCGGATTCGGTCTGATCCGACCGAATAAGCATTTTTTTACTCTCAAGCTCGACCACATTGATAGGAAAAGGGTCGCTGTCGAGTTTCATCTTAGAACCTTCTGTAAACGTCAATTGTCCTTCATTGATGGCCGATTGCACCTGTCGACGAAACACGTTACAATCATTAGTAGCATGAGAAAAAGAATTGTGCCACTTACAATAAGCTCTTCTACCCAATTCTTCTGGAGGTGGAATTACATGACCCTCCCTCACTCTAATTAATTTATTTTGCAGTAACATATCAAAAATTCTATCACACTTGCTTACATCAAAAGTATATTTAATTTCGTCTCTTCTAGCAGGTGTAGGTTTCAAAGCAGAACATGCAAAAGGTTTTGACTTTGGCGCTTGAACCCATTCGGCTACACATATATTAACATCATCCTCACTAGCCGAATCACTATCATAATCTAAGGCATTAACCACATGGTTATCTTTCTCTTTATTTCTATTATCTTTAAACCGGCTATATTGTTTAATTTCCTTAGCCCGGTTTTCTTGCGCCAAAGCCTTCTGCAAAACTTGATTAACATCTAAAAATTCTTGCCCTTCTAGTTTATCCTTAATATGAGCAAGTAGACCCGAAAAGGCAAGATCGGCTAAATCCTTTTCGGCTATGGTCAAGCTGAAACATCGGTTTTTGACATCTCTAAACCTCCTAATATAATCATGAACATGCTCATTATATTTCTGCCTAACCATAGTTAAATCTGAAAGTCGAAGTTCTGTTTCACCGCTATAAAAATACTCATGAAATTTTTGCTCCAATTGTGCCCATGTTGAAATAGAATTAGGAGCAAGCGATGTAAACCAAGTAAATGCAGTACCGGATAAAGATAAAGGAAACAATTTTAATCTAAAAACATCCGATGTGCCGACCTTGCTGCATTGTGCTAAAAATTGTCCCACATGCTCAAAAGTAGATCTACCATCTTCCCCCGTAAATTTAACGAAATCTGGAATTATAAAAGCACGAGGATATGGTGTCGAGTCAAAATAATCAGGGTATGGTTTTTGATATGCACGTGCTCTACCCTTAGGTTCTAAACCAAATTCTCTAAGTATATTAGCAAGCTGATCCTTAAAATTATTATTGGGCTGTAGAGAACTGGCTTGTGGAGCAGATGAAACACAAGCACGTGGCGGAAATTCCGGCAAAGAAATTGGAGCATGCGAAGTTTGCAACGGAGACCCACTAAAATATGAATCAGGTACCGGCCCATACGGAACCCCGGTACCGACAGGCGGCAGCGGTGGCGTACTATATGCCACTGTCGGATAACTAGGCTGCTGCATATTAGAATTAAATCCAAGACTTCAGTTATTGCTATTGTGATATTCTGGAACCGAAGTCGAAACAATAGGAGCAGTAGTACTAGGAACAAAATTATTAGCCGAACTACCAACATAGTTCCGGCCATCCAGATTATTGTTTAAAGGGGCGTAAGGCTGCATAGCATTAGCCGATGCACTAGGCGTATGTATATTACTTGGCAAATTGTTAAATCCGCTACTGTCTGTTGGCATCGGTCTTTTTCCAGAATACTCATCATTGACTTGCAGCACTAATGAGCGTACATGACCAGGTAGACAATTTTCAAGATCTTTATTAAACTGCACCTTAAATTCTTCAAGTCTATTAGCTACTGCTTTAGTAATTGTACGCGCCGTATTTTCCATATCAGAACCATATTTACTAGCTACGGACACATCAATTAGATGAGCAATTTCTTCAGTTGAGTTTTTTACCTGAGCATCGGAAGGGCTCGGAACTACCTTTTTGACGACGCCGTTCCTCGTCTTCGCGTATCCAGCCAACTTCAGCTTCAACCTCTCAACCTTTTCTTTCTCCAGCTCCTCTTCAAGCTCGCGCCGAACATCTTCCGACAGATCGTCGAGTGTGACAGCGATGACATTCTCCGGGTCGATGTCGCTCCCGTTCTGGACTCGGTACTCATCGTGTAGCTCTTCTTCTTCTCGTCCCAGCGGAGTCGCCAATTGTGTTGGCACGCGAAATCGCGTGCAACACCAGGATATTTGTCGTGCTTTCGTGACGATGAACGATTGCTTTACGGGCAAAGCAACAAAGATTTCCTCGCTTTCGTGGAGGAGAACGGCCGTTTCCAGCGCAAAACGGCAAAGATCGCCAAACCCTAGGGCTGCTAGGGCTCGGCAGGAAGTAGCGACAGAAAATAGACGTACGTGAAAAAGTAATGTTTGTATTGATAGATCGATTGCTTGGGGGGTTTCCAATCGGCCGTGACCTTATAAATAAGGTACGCTGGACTTTGCGTATACAAGGCAGGACTTGGTTCCGTAGCATGCCTTGCCGTACAGGAATACAACTCCAAAACTAAAACCGAACAGGACTTGATTCGGTTACCATGTAACATGCGTACAAAAATATACTTGCCAATCTAAGTACGTGACAAATCTAGGCCATATCCACGTACATACAGTCTTGCGTATATAAATAAAGTATTCCGGCCACGTCGCCATCACACTAAATATAGTGGCTAAGCAAACGTATAAATACCTTGAGCCCACCAAGAAAATATTAAATATTCCGGCAACGTCGCAAATCAAACTGGATAATGGCCATCAGGACTAAGCATACTTCTTCATATATGTAGATATATATCACTTGCATGCATCACGCCCATGGTCCAGTATAGCATATGCTTCTTCTTAAGACTTGTATCTTCACCTTCCATGAAATTTCCTGTGGCAATACTTCAACAATGCATTAACCGATCAGCTTGATAAATCATTGATTTAATTTGGCTCATCACATACTAAGTAGCCAAATTATACCATCAACAGTACCCCGGCGAGGACGCCAGTGCGGAAACCGACTCCACAGACGGTGACACCGCCGCCCCGACAAAGAAGGGCTGACGCGTAACAGAAAGCGCAAGGGCAAGACTGTGCTTGCCGTCGAGGGATTTGATGACACCGGCACTGCCAAGAAGGCCAAGGCAAGCGACCCCGGCAAGGAGGTTGCCGGGTGTGCCGCTTGCCGAGCCTTGGCGGCTGCCGACAAGCCAGGAGGATCTGACAAGCAGTATTGCAAGATCCACCGCACCAAAGGCCACGACCTCCAGAACTGTCGACAAGTTGAGCTGCTCGCTGAGAAGCAGAAAGCTGAATATGAGAGGCAGGACAAGGAGAAGGGTCAATATGGTGCTGAAGGATCCGACAAGAAGCATGTCGGCCAAGGAGGCCGCTGCGGCAAGGATAACCAGCAAGAGAGGCCTGCCCAGGGACGCGACAAGAAGCATGAAAGCGATGATCATGATGAGGACGACGAGTCCGGCGACCACGAGTTTCAGAAGGCTATAGAGGCCATGTGCATCAACGCTAGCGCCTCGCTGCACGCATCTCACCGCCAGCTCAAGCAGTGGGCGCGTGAGATCACAGCGGCGGAGCCATCACTCGACGCACAGAAGCCACTGAAGTGGTCCAGCACGCCTATCATCTTCAACACCGAGGACCACCCTGACCGCACTACTGCGGTCGGGTGTTTGCCATTGTTGGTTTCACCAACGATCGGCAACCTCAAGGTGACGAAGATGCTAGTTGACGGCGGGGCCGGTCTGAACTTGATCTCGCCTGTTGTGATCAAAAGGCTGCAGATTCCTGATGGAGATCTCGAGGAGACGGGCACGTTTCAAGGGGTCAACCCGGGGAGGAGCCAGCCGAAGGGAAAGGACATGCTGCCTGTGACATTTGGAGGCGAGTTGAACTACAGGATGGAGAAGATTGTCTTCGATGTAGCCGAGATCCCCTTGCCCTACAACGGGATCTTCGGTCGCCCGGCGCTGGCCAAGTTCATGGCGGCTTCCCATTACGCCTACAACACGCTGAAGGTGCCTGGGCCGATGAACATCATCACCGTCCCCTCCGACAAGAAAGATGCGTTGATTTGCGCTGACCAACTATACCGGGAAGCAGTTGCAGCAGCTGCCGCAAGGCACTTGCTCCTGCCATTGAAGCCCCGGGAGGGAAGAAGACCAACGAGACCTCTCGCACCCACTCCGATAAGCGCACCTCTTCGGAGTGCTGTGCTCCCGTCAAGGACGTGCCAGAGAGCTCCATCGGCAAGAGCAAGAAATCCAAAGCTGCGCCACCAGAGACCAAGAAGGTGTCCATCAGAGAGGACGACACGGGAGGGGCTTTCACCATAAGCTCCACCCTCGACAACAAATAGTAAGGTGAGCTCGTCACTTTCTTGCGGGCAAATGTCGATGTGTTTGCGTGGCAAGCATCCGACATTCCCGGTGTTCCCAGGGAAGTGATTGAGCACCATCTTACTGTCTGTCCTCATGCGCAGCCCATCAAGCAGAAGGTCAAGAAGCAAGCTCTGGAGAGGCAGGAGTTCATCACAGAAGAGATCAGGAAGCTAGAGGCGGCAGACTTGGTAAGAGGGGTACTCCATCCGACGTGGTTGGCCAATCCGGTGGTGGTGCGCAAGGCAAACAGGAAGTGGAGGCTGTGTATTGATTACACAGATATCAATAAGGCTTGTCTGAAAGATCCTTTCCCGTTGCTGTGCATCAACCAGATTGTTGACTCCACGGCCGAGTGTGACCTGTTATCATTCCTTGACGCCTACTCAGGCTACCACCAAATTTTCATGACAAGAGAAGATGAGGAGAAGACATCATTCATCACCCCATGTGGTACGTATTGCTTTTTACGGATGCCTTTCAGGTTGAAGAGTGCTGGCTTGACCTTTGTAAGAGCAGTCCAAATTGGTTTTGAGCCTCAGCTACATAGAAATATGGAAGCTTATATGGATGACATAGTGGTCAAAAGCAAGGACAAGGAAACACTTGTGCAAGATCTGGAGGAAACGTTTGCAAACCTGCGCAAGATCAACCTCAAGCTGAACCCTGAGAAGTGTGTCTTCGGTGTCCCGTCCGGCAAGCTTCTCGGGTTCTTTGTGTCACAGCGTGGGATTGAGGTGAACCCAGACAAGATCAAGGCCATCGAGCAGATTGAGGCACCTAAGCGGATCAAGGATGTGCGCCGGCTCACTGGCTGCGTCGCCGCCATGAGCAGATTCATCTCCAAGTCTGCTGAGCGTGCCCTTCCCTTTTTCAAGATCTTGAAGAAGGCGGGCCCAATGGAGTGGACCCAGGAGGCCGAGGCAGCGCTACAGGATTTGAAGACATACCTCTCCTCCACCCCAGTGCTGGTTGCACCCAAACCACAAGAAACGTTGCTACTGTATCTAGCGGCAACGAATCAAGTGGTTAGGCGCCGCACTGGTGGCGCAGAGGAAGGATGACGAAGAGGCAGCGGCAACGGCAGAGTTGATGGATGGCGAGCCAGAACTCTCCCCGGCAGTGCCTGGTCTCGGCAAGGCTGGGGCCCCCGGCAAGATCTGACACCAGTGCGACATGACCCACGCAACCGGGTGAAGTGGTGCAAAAGAAGAAGATGGTGCAGGTTTACTTCGTCAGCTCCCTCTTGCAGGGGGCTACATCAAGGTACTCCGATGTGCAGAAATTGCACTTCGGCCTCCTTATGGCCTTAAGGAAGCGGCATCATTACTTCCAGGCACACGAGATCACCGTCGTCACCCGCCTCCCGCTGCAACGAATACTGCATAACCCAGATGCAACAGGGAGGATTGTGGAATGGGCCTTGGAGCTGTGGAGTTTTGGTTTTAAGTTCGAAAGCACCTCGACGATTCAGAGCAGGGTCTTGGCGGAGTTCATTGCCGAATGGACCTCAACGCCCGACGAAGAGATCCAGGAGACCACTCTCCCCGGCAAGGAAACGAGTCGCAACTAGATTATGTACTTTGACGGGGCTTTTTCGCTACAAGGCGCCGGTGTTGGTGTGCTGCTCGTCGCACCCATCGGAGAGCACCTCAAGTACGTGATCCAGATGCACTTTCCCAGGGAGATGTCGACAAACAACACTACTGAGTACGAGGGATTACTTGCCAGTCTCAGGACCGCGGCAGACCTCGGGGTCAAAAAGCTCATCGTCAGGGGCGATTCACGGATTGTCATCCAGCAGATCAACAAGGATTATCAAAGCCCGTTGATGGAAGCCTACGTAGATGAAGTGAGGAAACTAGAGGAGCGCTTTGATGGTATACAGCCAGAGCATGTCCCCCGAGTGGAGAACGACATTGCCGACTACCTGTCGAAGCGCGCCGCCCTCAAGCTACCTGTGGAACTAGGTACTTTTGTGCTTCGGTTAACTCAACCATCTGTTGAACCATCAATAGAGCAGAACAAAGCGGAGGAAGTCAAGCCCTGGCAAGTACTTCCCCACCGAGCTCCCTGGAGCCGCCGGCAAAGATGTTGCCGTGGACGCCGAGCCTGCCATGGGACAACTGACTCCGGCGGGGCGCCAAGCCCTTGCCATGGAGGCGACCGCTCCCGCGGCAGAGGATATGCCTTTGGTCCTTGCCATCGAGCCACAGGCTCCAGCATGGGCGCAACATATCGTCCGATTCCTCCAAACAGGGGAGCTTCCTGAGGAGCAGGAAGAAGCAGAGAAGTAGCCCGCCGGTCTGCCCTGTACTAGTTCGTTGACAATGTTCTGTACAGAAAAAGACCAAATGGAGTGAAATTGAAGTGCATCCCCCGGGAGGAAGGACTGGAGCTGTTGGCAGAGATACATGAAGGCATATGTGGCTCCCACTAGGGTCAAGGGCCCTTGCCGGCAAGGCCTTCCGGCAAGGTTTCTTCTGGCCCACTGCCCTCCAGGATGCAACGGCACTACTAACCAAGTGTGAAGCGTGTCAGTTCCATTCAAAGAAGCTTCATCAGCCAGCTCAAGCCCTTCAAACAATCCCTCTCTCCTGGCGATTTTTGGTCTGGGGCTCGACATACTGGGCCCTTTCCCCCGCGTTGTCGAGGGCTTTGAGTACTTGTATGTTGCAATTGACAAGTTCACAAAGTGGCCGAAGGTGGAAGCAGTGAGGAAGGTGACAGCGCAGTCAGCCGTCAAATTCTTCAAGGGGCCACTCTGCCATTTTGGTGTGCCAAACAGAGTCATCACTGACAACGGCACGCACTTCGCAAGTCGCACCTTCATGCAATACAACCAGGACCTCGGCAGCAAGGTCTGTTTCGCTTCCGTGGCGCACCCATGGAGCAACGGCCAGGCGGAGAGGGCAAATGCTAAAGTACTGTGTGGCCTGAGGACAAAGACTTTTGACAGGCTACACAAGAGAGGAAGGCGCTGGATTGATGAGTTGCCTGCGGTTCTTTGGTCGATCAGAACGACGCCAAATCGAGCCACCGGCCAGACACCATTTGCTCTGGTATACGGGGCAGAAGCAGTTCTCCCCATGGAACTCATATACGGGTCACTTCGAGTGCTTTCTTATGATGAGCTGGAGCAAGAGCGATTGCGGCAAGATGATGCGACGCTCCTTGAGGAAGATCGTCTTCGGGCGGCTGTGAGAGCAGCACGCTACCAACAAGCCTTGCGCTGCTACCATAGCCGCAAGGTTCATGCCCGAAGCTTTGAGGAAGGCGACCTTGTTCTTCGGCGCGTTCAGTCACCCAAGAATTCCAACAAGTTGACGCCAAAGTGGGAAGACCCTTATCGGGTAATACGAGTCACCAGGCCCGGTGCAGTCTGCCTGGAGACTGAAGATGCCATTCCAGTGAGCAACTCCTGGAACATCGAGCATCTTTGTAAGTTTTACCCATAAGGCGCGGCTGCCGGGTCCCCTGTCAAGCCACCTTTTGTACAAGCCTTGCCGGCAAGGCATGTAACCCTTTGTACAAAGCCAGGCGTAGACCCTGAGCATAAATAAATGAAGCGCTGGTGCCCCAAGTCATAGCATGCATGCTAGGTTGAGTCTCTCCCTCGGTTAGGGTTGATAGTGCTTAGCGGCGACTAACACCTAGCATAGAGGTCCAGTTTGCATCTCTCTGTTCCTTTCCGTCCTGTTTGGTTCGTAGGGTACATGAATATTTCTATCGAGCCGTGTGGGAGAAAGAGAACAAGCCGGCGCTCCGGCCCCGGCAAGCCAAGCTTGCCGGGGGCAGAAGACACGAAGGTCCACCCATGGCAAGCTAGGGTTGCCGGGGGCTGCGGATTCAGATAAGTTTTCTTATCCCCTGTTATGCATTTCCGTATAAAATTGGGACATATGAAGCCTCGTTTATTCCAAGGCTGCCGTGCTCCCTTCATTCCTGCCACCCGAGAACCTCTTCTTGGTTCAGAATTTGGTTGTAGCCGCGGCGGCAAGGAAGCAAGCATAGGGCCTACCCCTACTTTGCCCCTGCCTCCGCCAAAGGCGTGAGTATGGTCGAATGGAGTAGGGGAGCAGCAAGGCCTGCTGCTGGGCAACGGTGTTTATGTTAAAAATAACAAGGATTCGTTCCTTGATATGGGCTTTGCTCACACATACAAGACCCGGCAGCACCCTTTTTTTCATTAGTACGTTCCATACAGGTACAGTTCATACGGAATGTAAACATGAGCAAGGGGATTACAAGTTTTAAATCTAACTAAGGCCCGTAGGCTTACAAGCTGAAAAAAGATAAGGTGCCCATAATCCCTTTCTTGTCCCTCTCCTCAGGAAATGGAACAAGAAGGCAAGAGGGCAGGAGGAGCACCTAGGCGAGGTACAAGCAGCAGAAGGCACCAAGAGAACATGACGGCGGCCGCCTAGGGGAGGGCTGGTGATGATGGTGCCGGGAGGAGAGCTGGAAGATGAGGCAGCGGTCCGTCAATACGCTACGGAAGCGTCGGTGCCATCGTACTCCGACTTGACGGCCCGACACCCGCCTTCTTCGCCTTCTCCGGCCTTTCCCACGCCAGCCGCCCAAGGAGGCGACCTCGAGAATTTCAAGGAGCCGGCTCCACCGGGAGAAGGGGCCCGGTGCAGATGCTGCTGCTGTCGGCACCGTCGGGGGACGGCGGTTCCGATGCCTAGTTGGACCCGTCATCCTCCTGCCTGCTTCCCTCGTCGCCGTTGTCGCTGTCCTCCTCATCACTCTCGCTCGAGGAAGAGTCTTCGTCATTGGAGGAGCTCTCCACGCAACACTTTAGGTGAGTCCCAAAGTCGACAAAGACCTTGACGGAGAGGATGCCATTCTCCATTAGTTTGAAGTAGAGGATGAGCCCCGCTGTCAAGCTGTGGATGCGAGCAAAGGCTTTCCATCCGCGGCGAAGGTACATGACGTGAGGGGCTGGGAAATCAACGTCGGCCCATGTGCCGCTGTTCCCGCAGCCCCTCATGTGCAGCCTCATCGCCTGCGGCGGGTCGAGCTCCATCACCTGAGCAAATGGAGTAGGAAGACGAAGACGGCGACGTGCCGGCTGGCGCAGCCTGATGAAGAACTCACGGGGCTGGTTCCCACCGTGGCCCTCCATTGGGGGAGGGACCGCTGGCGGAGGCGAGGCCGATGTGCCACCCCGTCCTCCTCTTCCCCGAGCACCACGGCGACCTCGGCCTCGCCCCCTCCCTCTTCCCCTCACGGCCGGCTCCGCCGCCACGAGCTCTTGGGGAGGAGGGGCGCATTGTCGAGCGAAAACCCTCGCTGCTACCGTCGAAGCATCAGCACGCCCTCTCTCCATGGCAGAGGGGAGGAAGAAGCAAAGATGGGAGGAGGCGGGTGGCGAAAGACTGAAGGTCGCCATCCCTCCCACTCCCCTCCTTATAAAGGGACGGGGTTAGGGCTCGGCCACCCCTCTCAGCCAACCCAGCTCATTAAGATGACAGCGAGTGAGGCCGTCGACCGCCCTCCCCGCCCAATTGAAGGCACGTGGGTATTGACCCTCGCGCGCACATCTTCCCATATTTCGTGCGCCTATCACCCGCCCTGCGATGTGCATGCGGCGTACATGGCGCAAGGGGCGGGCGTAGTGGGATGCGTGGAACGATGGTTCCCAGGCATGGAGAGTAAATGAGCAGCGGCCCTGCAATCTCAAAGGGACACGCAAGCCGCCTCTTTACTGTTCACCACAAGATGACACAAGCGTGCTTCGATCACCCCTGTGCACAATCCCCACGTCACGCGTTCAACGCGGATCGTGGGGAAGCGCAGCGGGCGAAAAAATCACCACAATAAAATCAACCCCGCCTGCCCGTGCACCGTTTTGGGCCTGGCCCAACAACGTGTTGCGCTTATGTGTTGCCTAGACCCGGGGGCTGCTGTCAGTGTACAGAAGAAAGGGCACTACTTTGTACCCCTTTACCTATGCACGGGCAGTCAGAGCCACGCCTGCGGCCACACTTAAGCGGGGCAGGGAGAGGGAATCAACGCCACAAGGCGGTCAAAGCAATGCCAAGACAGAGACATGAAGAGCAAGAAGGCAAGGTGGGTTCCCCTGGCAAGACCCTTGCCGGGCCGGCCTCCACGGCCCCGGCAAGGACCTTGCCGGGGCAGCTTGCCCAACACCAGCGGAGCGTGATACGTCTCCAACGTATCTATAATTTTTGATTGTTCCATGCTATTATATTACCTGTTTTGGATGTTTATGGGCTTTACTTTACACTTTTATATCATTTTAGGACTAACCTACTAACCGGAGGCCCAGCCCGTATTGCTGTTTTTAGCCTATTTCAGTATTTCAAAGAAAAGGGATATCAAACGGAGTCCAAACGGAATGAAACCTTCGGGGGCGATCTTTTTGGAAGAAACGTAATCTAGAGGACTTGGAGTGCAAGTCAAGAAGCAATCGAGGAAGCGACGAGGGTGGAGGGCGCCCCCTATCTTGTGGGCCCCTCGGGCGTCCACCAACCTACTTCTTCCTCCTATATATACCCACGTACCCCGAGAACATCAGAGGAGACCATGAAAAACTATTTCCACCACCGTAACCTTCTGTATCCATGGGATCCCATCTTGGAGCCTTCGCCGGTGCTCCGCCGGAGGGGGAATCGATCACGGAGGGATTCTACATCAACACCATAGCCTCTCCGATGAGTTATGAGTATTTTACCACAGACCCGCGGGTCCATAGCTATTAGCTAGATGGCTTCTTCTCTCTTTTGGGATCTCAATACCATGTTCTCCTTGATCTTCTTGGAGATTTATTCGATGTAACTCTTTTCGCGGTGTGTTTGTCGAGATCCGATGAATTGTGGGTTTATGATCAAGTTTATCTATGAGAAATATTTGAATCTCCTCTGAATTCTTTTATGTGTGATTAAGTTATCTTTGCAAGTCTCTTCGAATTATCAGTTTGGTTTGGCCTACTAGATTGATCTTTCTTGCAATGGGAGAAGTGCTTAGCTTTGGGTTCAATCTTGCGGTGTCCTTTCCCAGTGACAGCAGGGGCAGCAAGGCACGTATTGTATTGTTTCCATCGAGGATAAAAAGATGGGGTTTATATCATATTGCATGAGTTTATCCCTCTACATCATGTCAACTTTCTTAATGCGTTACTCTGTTCTTTATGAACTTAATACTCTAGACGCATGCTGGATAGCGGTCGATGTGTGGAGTAATAGTAGTAGATGCAGGCAGGAGTCGGTCTACTTATCACGGACGTGATGCCTATATACATGATCATGCCTAGATAATCTCATAATTATTTGCTTTTCTATAAATTGCTCGACAATAATTTGTTCACCCACTGCAATACTTATGCTATCTTGAGAGAAGCCACTAGTGAAACCTATGGTCCCCGGGTCTATCTTTTATCATATAAGTTTTCAATCTACTTTTATTTGCATTTTTACTTTTCCAATCTATATTATAAAATACTAAAAATATATTTACCTTATCATACTATCTCTATCAGATCTCACTTTCGCAAGTGGTCGTGAAGGGATTGACAACCCCTTTATTGCGTTGGTTGTGAGTTCTTGTTTGTTTGTGTAGGTGCGTGGGACTTTTGAGGAGCCTCCTACTGGATTGATACCTTGGTTCTCAAAAACTGAGGGAAATATTTACGCTACTATTGCTGCATCACCCTTTCCTCTTCAAGGAAAACCAACGTAAGCTCAAGACGTAACAAGAAGGATTTCTAGCGCTGTTGCCGGGGAGGTCTTCGCTCAAGCCAAGACATACCAAGTACCCATCACAAACTCATCTCCCTCGCATTTACATTATTTGCCATTTGCCTCTCGTTTTCCTCTCGCCCACTTCACCTTTGCCGTTTTATTCGCCCTCTCTTTCCCAATCTCCTCTCTTTTCCGCTTGCCCTCTTTTTCCTCGCTTTTGTTTGCCGTTATGTCTAAAATTGGGGAGATTATCGTCGATATGGACAATAATGATAACATGGAAAATTCTGATGCTCCCGCTGAAGAACCCCCTATCTTGCATACTAAAAAGTTTCGAATTGGTAGTGGTGATATTATTGGGAAAGGGGTTATTCATGATTTATTTACTTGTGCCCGTGCTTTACCCTCTATGGGCGGTTCTATTCTTCATAGAACTAGTAGTCTTGCGGATACTATCGCTATGCTTGTAGTTGAGCTTGAAAGACAATTTATGCATATGCATCCTTGCATACAAAGAATTTTCCTGGAATTTTCTAATATTGAGCATTCTTCCGTTAAGCGCGCCGCTACTATCTTTTGGCTCATGAATTTAGATTTATAATAAGAGAGGCCAAAGAAATCTTTGCGCACTATAGGGTGGACGCCAGCCGTCCTCCCATAGAAGCGATCCTCTTTGATCAAGAGGAAATTAGGCGTTTTCAATCTTTGGAATATGTTGCTTTTAATGCAAACCTTAGAAAAAAGGTTCCTACCAATGTCCTAGTTGATAGAATCTCTGAACTTAATAATGATTTTGCTCTTCAAAACAATGAGCTAGGATACTCTTTTGAGTATAGGCTCACAAAGTTCTGCCAAAAGAATGCTTATAATAATGAATTAGTTGTGCAATATGAAGGGCCAAAGGAGGAACCCATACCCCCTGAGATTGATCTTGGGGACTTTTGTCCCATTAAATTTAGCCCTTTTGATTACTTTTGCTTGACTCAAAGAAAACTTGCTGCTGAACGTAGAGAATATGAGATGAGTTTTCAAGATCTATCTTATTATTATGGCACTACTTAGATCTATCCTCGCTTTTATGCCTAGCTAGGGGCGTTAAACGATAGCGCTAGTTGGGAGGCAACCCAATTTTATTTGTGTTTTTTGTTTTTGTTTCTGTTTAGTAATAAATTTGCATCTACCTTCTGTTTAGATGTGTTTTTATGTTTTAATTAGTGTTTGTGCCAAGTAGAACCTATAGGATAACCTATGGTGATAGTTAATTTGATTTTGCTGAAAACAGAAACTTTGCGTGCACGAAAATAATTTTGTTAATTCGCAGAAACGTGCTTTTGCGTTGATTCTTTTTTCTGTAGATCAATAGACAAATTTCCCAGGACTTCCTATTTTGGTAGCATTTTTAGAGCTCCATAAGTATTCTAGAGTTACAGATTGCTACAGACTGTTCTGTTTTTGACAGATTCTGCCTTTCGTGTGTTGTTTGCTTATTTTGATGCATCTATGGCTAGTATTAAGTGGTATGAACCATAGAGAACTTGGAATACAGTAGGTTTAAAACCAATATAAATAAAGAATGAGTTCATTATAGTAACTTATGTGGTGGTTTTTCTTTCTTTCACTAAGGGAGCTTATGAGATTTCCTGTTGAGTTTTGTGTTGTGAAGTTTTCAAGTTTTGGGTAAAGATTTGATGGACTATGGAATAAGGAGTGTCAAGAGCCTAAGCTTGGGGATGCCCAAGGCAACCCAAGATATTCAAGAATAGCCAAAAGCCTAAGCTTGGGGATGCCCCCGGAAGGCATCCCCTCTTTCGTCTTTGTTTATCGGTAACTTTACTTGGAGCTATATTTTTATTCGCCACATGATATGTGTTTTGCTTAGAGTGTCTTGTATTATATTAGTATTTGCTTTTTAGTTTTCCAGAATCATCCTTGCTGTACCCACCTTTTGGGAGAATCCCACTTGATTAGAATTTATTAGAATACTTTATGTGCTTCACTTATATCTTTTGAGCTAGATAGTTTTTGCTCTAGTGCTTCACTTATATCTTTTAAAGCACGGCGGTGGATTAATTTTGAAGAAATTGTTGATATCTCATGATTCACTTATATTATTTTGAGAGTCTTTTAGAACAGCATGGTATTTTCTATGGTTCTGAATTTGGTCCTAGAATGATGAGCATCCAAGTTGGGTATAATAAAAACTATCATAGAAAGTGCATTAAACACTAGGATCAGTTTGATGCTTGATAATTGTTTTGAGATATAAAGGTGGTAATGCTAAAGTCATGGTAGTAGGTAATTATGAAATTGAGAAATACTTGTGTTGAAGTTGGCAAGTCCCGTAGCATGCACGTATGGTAAAAGTAGTGTGACAAATTTGTTGCATGAGGCGCTCTTTTGATTGTCTTCCTTATGAGTGGCAGTCGGGGACAAGCGAAGGTCTTTTCCTACTAATCTATCCCTCTAGGGGCATGCGTAGTAGTACTTTACTTCGAGGGCTAAGTAGACTTTTGCAATAAGTATATGAGTTCTTTATGACTAATGTGAGTCTATGGATATACGACTCACCCTTCCACTTTGCTATTCTCTATTGTGCCGCGCAACTTTTGCCGGTATCATGCACCCATTATTTACCTTCCTCAAAACAGCCACCATACCTACCTATTATGGCATTTCCATAGCCATTCCGAGATATATTGCCATGCAACTTTCCACCGTTCCGTTATTATGACACACTCCATCATTGTCATATTGCTCTTTGCATGATCATGTAGTTGACATTGTATTTGTGGCAAGGCCACCCTCATAATTTTCATACATGTCACTCTTGATTCATTGCATATCCCGGTACACCGCCGGAGGCATTCATATAGAGTCATATTTTGCTCTAAGTGTTGAGTTGTAATTCTCGAGTTGTAAATTAATAAAAGTGTGATGATCTTTATTATTAAAGCATTGTCCCAAGTGAGGAAAGGATGATGAAGACTATGATTCCCCCACAAGTCGGGTTGAGACTTCGGACTTAAAAAAAGAGAGGCCAAAGAGCCCACCAAATAAAAAAATTATAAAAAAAGAATAAAAAAATGAGAGAAAAAGAGAAAAGGGACAATGCTACTATCTCTTTTCCACACTTGTGCTTCGAAATAGCACCATGATCTTCATGATAGAGAGTCTCTTGTGTTGTCACTTTCATATACTAAGTGGGAATTTTTCATTATATAACTTGGCTTGTATATTCCAATGATGGGCTTCCTCAAAATGCCCTAGGTCTTCGTAAGCAAGCGAGTTGGATGCACACCCACTTAGTTTCTTTTGTTGAGCTTTCATATATTTATAGCTCTAGTGCATCCGTTGCATGGCAATCCCTACTCACTCACATTGATATCTATTGATGGGCATCTCCATAGCCGGTTGATACGCCTAGTTGATGTGAGACTATCTTCTCCCTTTTTGTCCTCACAACCACCACCATATACCACCATAGTGCTATCTCCATGGCTTGCGCTCATGTATTACGTAAGAGTTGAAAAAGCTGAAGCGTGTTAAAAAGTATGAACCAATTGCTCGGCTCGTCATCGGGGTTGTACATGATGGGAGTATTTTGTGTAATGAAAATAAAGCATGGCCTAACTATATGATTTTGTAGGGATACACTTTCTTTGGCTATGCTATTTTGATAGGACATGATTATTTGTTAGTATGTTTCAAAGTATTATTATTTTATGTTTTATAAGCTTTTATCTTGAATCATTTGGATATGAACAATCATGCCACACTAAAAAAAATTACATTGAGAATTATGCTAGGTAGGATTCCACATCAAAAATTCTGTTTTTATCATTTACCTACTCGAGGACGAGCAGGAATTAAGCTTGGGGATGCTTGATACATCTCCAACGTATCTATAATTTTGATTGTTCCATGCTATTATATTACCTGTTTTGGATGTTTATGGGCTTTACTTTACACTTTTATATCATTTTTGGGACTAACCTACTAACCGGAGGCCCAGCCCGTATTGCTATTTTTTTTGCCTATTTCAGTATTTCGAAGAAAAGGAATATCAAACGGAGTCCAAACGGAATGAAACCTTCGGGGCGATCTTTTTGGAACAAACGTGATCCAGAGGACTTGGAGTGCAAGTCAAGAAGCAATCGAGGAAGCCACGAGGGTGGAGGGCGCCCCCCTATCTCGTGGGCCCCTCGGGCGTCCACCGACCTACTTCTTCCTCCCATATATACCCATGTACCCCGAGAACATCAGAGAAGACCATGAAAAACTATTTCCACGACCATAACCTTCTATATCCGCGAGATCCCATCTTGGAGCCTTCGCTGGTGCTCCGCCGGAGGGGGAAACAATCACAGAGGGCTTCTACATCAACACCATAGCCTCTCCGATGAGTTGTGAGTAGTTTACATAGACCTTCGGGTCCATAGTTATTAGCTATATGGCTTCTTCTTTCTTTTTGGATCTCAATACCATGTTCTCCTTGATCTTCTTGGAGATCTATTTAATGTAACTCTTTTTGCGGTGTGTTTTTCGAGATCCGATGAATTGTGGGTTTATGATCAAGTTTATCTATGAGAAATATTTGAATCTCCTCTGAATTCTTTTATGTGTGATTAAGTTATCTTTGCAAGTCTCTTCGAATTATCAGTTTGGTTTGAACTACTAGATTGATCTTTCTTGCAATGGGAGAAGTGCTTAGCTTTGGGTTCAATCTTGAAGTGTCCTTTCCCAGTGACAGCAGGGGCAGCAAGGAACATATTGTATTGTTGCCATCGAGGATAAAAAGATGGGGTTTATATCATATTGCTTGAGTTTATCCCTCTACATCATGTTATCTTTCTTAATGCGTTACTCTGTTCTTTATGAACTTAATACTCTAGATGCATGCTGGATAGCGGTCGATGTGTGGAGTAATAGTAGTAGATGCAGGCAGGAGTCGGTCTACTTGTCACGGACGTGATGCCTATATACATGATCATGCCTAGATAATCTCATAATTATTCGCTTTTCTATCAATTGCTCGACAGTAATTTGTTCACCCACCACAATACTTATGCTATCTTGAGAGAAGCCACTAGTGAAACCTATGGCCCCCAGGTCTATCTTTTATGATATAAGCTTTCAATCTACTTTTATTTGCATTTTTACTTTTCCAATCTATATTATAAAATACCAAAAATATATTTATCTTATCATACTATCTCTATCAGATCTCACTTTCGCAAGTGGCTGTGAAGGGATTGACAACCCCTTTATTGCGTTGGTTGCGAGTTCTTGTTTGTTTGTGTAGGTGCGTGGGACTTTTGAGGAGCCTCCTACTGGATTGATACCTTGGTTCTCAAAAACTGAGGGAAATACTTATGCTACTATTGCTGCATCACCCTTTCCTCTTCAAGGAAAACCAACGCAAGCTCAAGACATAGCAGAGCGCGCCACCCTTGAGCCCCAGGTTTTCCAACACCACCAACCACGTTGGGACCAAGGCTCGGGAGGCGCCTCCAAGATGGCATGCAGATCTTTGTGAAGATCAAGAAGCACTCCAAATCAGATGAGGATTAGAAGACGAGAAACCTCGACGAGATCCTTGCCGAGGAAACCCACAAGACCTCCGGCAAGATCCTTGCCGGGGACGACCACGACGCCATGGCAAGACCCTTGCCGGGGCCCCGGCAAGGCCCTTGCCGAGGACATCCGTGGGGCCACAGCCAGGCCCACGCCCGCCAAGTTTCCGCCGCCACTCGCATGCAGCTGCCAGCCCACCAGCTAGGCAGGCACCTGCGTGTCGACGGGAGGCTTCCAAGCCAACTTAGCGAGCGCCTACGTGGTGGCATGCAAATCTTCGTGAAGGCCCTACCACCACGCCACCTCAGCAGCCAGCCAGCCTACATGGCGCTAACTGCCTCGCTGGCCCAGGCGCGTGTCGAAGCAGGGCGATGCGGCGGTAAAGTGAGGGGGACACCTAAGAGGCGCATTAAATGCGTCTTGTCCCGTAATGACTAAGCGATAAGCTTAGCCACTGTACACTGATGCCGCCTCCTGTGTGCCACTGTGGTGATTCCCTTAGCTATAAAAGGAGGCCCGAGGCATCCAGTAGAAGGATTCAGACCCTGGGACAAGTTACACTCATCGTAGCTAGCTCAAGAACTCCAAGAACACTGATATACACACCAAAGCAGGACTAGGGTATTACGCATCCTCGCGGCCCAAACCTGGGTAAACGACCCGTGTGCTTGTGCTGATTGCTGATCCTGCTCTTCTCATGACCCCGCGCCCCGCAACCATAGTAGGGATTCCCGTGATCCCATAGGTGTCGTTCCCACCGACATCCCTCCACCCCTTCCTACCTATATATATGTGGGAGGGGCACCTAGCACAAGACACAACATTGGCTTAGCCGTGTGCGTCACTCCCCTCCACCGTTTACACCCCCTATCATTTTCTCGTAGTGCTTAGGCGAAGCCCTGCGGAGATAACTTCACCATCACCATCACCACTCCGTCGTGCTACCGGAACTCATCCACTACCTTGCCGTCTTGCTGGATCAAGAAGGCGTGGATGTCACCGGGCTGAACGTGTGCTAAACGCGGAGGTGACGTACGTTCGGTACTCGATTGGTTGGATCGCGAAGAAAGTTCGACTACATCAACTGCATTGTCAAGGGCTTCCGCTTACGGCCTACAAGGGTACATAGACACACTCTCCCCCACGTTGATATACATCTCCATGGATATATCTTGCGAATGCATAGAATTTTTTTTGTTTTCCATGCAACGTTCCCCAACAGCATCAACTTGTTATGAACTTTCAAAGTAATTGGAGAACTCGGAAAATTGCAAACAAGATATTAGAATGTTCAGAAAAATTCACTTATTCATGCATGTGCTTTTTACTCATGAAAAAGTGTTGTTTATACCTTATTGTGTGTTTAATTGTATTAATACCATTAATAACCTCCGGTAGTTAAATGTAGTTTTGGGATAATTAGATTTATGCCCCTAGTTGGGTCCCACTCATCTGTTTTACCCCTAATTCCCAAAAGTCACAGGTTCTGTCCAAGTCACTTTGCTCCTCTTATGCTTTTGCCCTTTAACTGTTTGACCGTCAGTTTAAAAACTTCATAACTAATTCATACTAAATCAGAAAAATGCAAATAAGATACCAAAATGTTCAGAAAAACATCACCTATATGTCAATGTCATTTGCATTCATGAAAAAAGTGTTGGAAAGTGCCCATCCGAGTTTTAGCTCTTATGCTACCACCATGAATAGTAAACTCTAAAAACATTCAAAAAAATTAAAAAAAATTGCTGGCAAAGAATGACAAATATTTGAAGTGCCTGCCAAGTTTCATCAGGGAATAACTTTCGTGGGTGTCGCGGAAAGAAAAACAATCAGCACTCCAAAATAGATTATTTTTTTGCCACGACTCCCACGAATGTCGTTCCCTAATGAAACTTGGCAAGCACTTAGAACATTTGTCGTTCTTTGCCACCATATTTTTTTTGAATTTTTTTGAATTTTTTTAGAGTTTACTATTCATGGTGGTATCAAAAGAGCTAAAACTCGGATGTGCACTTTCCAACACTTTTTTCATGAATGGAAATGACACTTACATATAGGTGATGTTTTTCTGAACATTTTGGTATCTTATTTGCATTTTTCTGATTTATTATGAATTAGTTATGAAGTTTTCAAACTGATGGTCAAACGGTCAATGGGCAAAAACATAAGAGGAGCAAAGTGACTTGGACAGAACCGGTGACTTTTGGGAATTAGGGGTAAAACAGACGAGTGGGACCCAACTAGGGGCATAAATCTAATTATCCCTAGTTTTTTCCTGACTGCAAATGGCATGCACATATATATAATGTTTTCTGAACATTTTGATATCTTATTTGAATTTTTATGAGCTCATGTGAATTTTAAAAGTATTGGTCAAACGGTCAAAGGGAACTCCACCGACCTCAGAGACAAATATAAAGGCAAAATTGAGCAGATCAAAAAAGTAAGGATAAAATCCGTGGGGTGGTTTTGAGTAAGGGTAAAAATGCATTGGGTCCCAAAATTAAAGCCTTGCTGAGAGAGGATGGTAGCACCATGAGGATGTACAGTAGATGAACGACATGGCAAACTCGTTTTATAATAATCTTTACAGATCTGAGGGAGTAATGGATATCCAAAGTGCTTTAGATACTGTCACATGTAGGGTTACTCACGAGATGAATGTCCGGCTGACAGCCCATATACAGCGGAGGAGTTGAAGGAAGCCCTTTTCTAGAGGCGGGTAATACGCGCCGGCGCACCGGTCGAAAGCTTCGGCCGGTCTGGCCCAGTCGTACGATCGAATCCTTTTGGGCCGCACGATCCCACTCCTCCAACGCCTGCGTCTTCTTCTCCAACAGGAAAACAAATCCCCATCGCCGCCCCTACCATGACGAACGACATGCCCCGCTGTCGAAGCAACGCCTGAGGCGTCTACCACCCTCACCGCCGGTCACCGCCCCTCGCCGCCGGTCACCGCCCTCGCCGCCGGCGTCTCATGTGTTTCTAGACAGCTGTCATATCCCTAGCTTTACCCTGGCCTTGGACTAGCTTGGTTGCTGCATCATGTTTAAATTCAAATGAAAATTGAATTGGGGAATTTTCAAAGCCTCAGAATCCTTTTAAAAAAATGATCAAGATAAAATCGCTTCAAATAAGTCCAAGAAAATGTTCCTGTTATTCTATAGAAATATTGGTAAGAGGTAAAATTCAAACCAATATTTTTGGAGTCACAGAAATATTTGTTTTGGCCATTTGAATTAATTCAATAACTATTTGCATTGGATTTATATTTTATATATAATTAATATATGTCCAAAATTCTGGAACATTTTATGTGGTTTGGTATATTTTAGTTCTAGCCACATAATTATTTTCAGGATTTTATAAAATGGTTTAGTATTTTTACTAAACCAAAACAAAACAGAACAAAATAGAAAACAGAAATATAAAACAGAAATAAAAGAGAGAAGGATTTTACCTGTGAAGCCCACCTGGTAGCCCAACAGGACCGGCCCAGCGCGGCCCAGCCCACCTCCTTCCCCCCTTGTCCTCTTCTTCCTCTGCCAGTAGGCAGAGGCGAGGCGTGGCGCGCGCCCGAAGAGCGCCGGCCACCTCCTGCTTCGCCGTGGCAGCCTCCCCGACTCCCTCGTGACGCCACGGAGACGCCCTCGCCCCCTGCACCTCCCCTCTCTCCCCCTGGACCCCATTCCCTCCTCTGTTTCCCTCTCGCGCACACCACCGAGCGGAGCTCGCCGCCATCGTCGCCGTACCCATGGCCACCGGCCACCCCTAGCCTCACCGACGCCCCAGGAAGCTCCGCGGGTCCTCCCTCTACCTCCTCAACGAGCCACGAGGCCCCGGACGTGCCGCATCACCGCCATCGACGTCGTCTTCTACCTCGGACCCGCCGGCCATCTTCGTCAAATTCGTCGGCTCCGGTGCCTCCCCGAGCTCGCCGAGGCCACCACTGCACCACTGTGAGCTCCTGTGCTGTTTCCCCCTCTCCGTTCTCTCATTTGCACACCGCAGCTGCCACTTTGCCGACGACCGGAGCTCGCTGCCGCCGGCCATGCTGCCGTCGCGACCATGGCCTGTTTCGGTCGCGTCCGAGCACGGCTTTGAGCTCGTGGGGCTCACAGGAAGCCCATGCGCAGCTCAGCTTGCCCAAAACCCCACCAGGGCCTCGCGCCCGTTGCCACCCGAACTCCGGCGCCGCCGCGAGCTCCGTTCCGACGAGCCCCGGCGTTCCCGCAGCCTCCCACCTACCCCATCAGATGCGGGAGAGCTCGGGCTACGCCCCGGTGCCCCCAGCCGCCGCCTCCGTCGCCTTTAGCGCAAGTCCGGCGCGTTGCCGCCGCCATTTTGGTCGCCGCCGGCGTAAGTCCGGCGATGATGACGTGGGCATCATTAGCGGCTAACCCCCCCCACACTAATCAACCCCCTAGGCCACTGACAGCGGCCCCACCCCTGGTCAAACCCCAGTCAGCGCTGGGTTTGACCGGGATTAGCTCCTGTGTCACTGACGTGTGGCCCCCACACGTCAGATTTGACCCGGGGCAGCCCTGTTGACTTGCTGACACAAGCATGACGCAGTGCTGATGTCATAACTCATTTTCTGGATTTAATTTAATTCTGAAATTCCAGAAAATGCCTAAAACTTCTAAAAATCATAGAAATTCAACCGTAACTCCAAATTAAATAATTTATATATGAAAAATTATCAGAAAAATTCAAGGAATCCATCTGTACCATTTTCATGCATGTTAGAACAACTTATAGATGCTGTTTAGCACAATCATACTAATGGCATTTAAATATCCACATATGGAGTTTGAATTTGAATCTTGGATTCAAACCAACTTCATTTAATCTGGTTTTAGGTGCATTAGCCCAAAACACATTCATATTGCCATGTCATGAGCATGCATCATATTGTGCATTGCATTGATTGTATTTCTTCCTTGTTGCCGGTATCTGTTCCCTCCTGGTAGACGATGTTCCGACGTTGTGATCGTTGACACTGATGAAGACTCAATGTTATCTTCAGAAGTGCCAGGCAAGCAAAACCCCCTTGTTCATTCCGATACAATCCTACTCTCTCGCTCCTGCTCTCTTTTACTGCATTAGGACAACATCGATTCATCTGTTACTTGCTGCGGTAGCTGAACCCCTTTATCCTTTGCATGACCTGTCATTGCCACAGTAAATAGATGAAACCCACTAGCATGAGTAGGAGTTGTTTGAGCCCTGTTGTGCCTACTCATTCTTGCTTGTTTGTCATGCCTGCTACTGCTTAGAGTTGAGTCAGGTCTGATTCATCGGGAATGAATCAGAGGTGTATGAACATGTCCTACTGTGTGTGAGCTAAGTGTGTGAACACGATTTGGTAAAAGATATCGGTGAGAGGCCATGTAGGAGTACATGGTGGGTTGTCTCATTGAAGCCGTCCTCAGGAACTGAGTTCTGTGTTTGTGATCCATGATTCAGCTACTACCATGCATTGGGCCCTGAAATATGACCCCGCTCGACTTCTTATTCACCCTAGTCCTCTGTCTAGGAGTTGCAAGTAGTTTCTGGTGTTTGTAGCTTACTGGAGGCCGTGGACAGCGCTGACCGTAGGGGTGGGCTGTGATGCGGTAGGTACGTGGCACGGTGTACCGGATGCCCGTTTGGTATCTCGGGAACCCTGTTCACATCGTTTGGGGCTGTGAGCGAAACTCCGGCCGGATCTCCTCATGGATGGAACCCGAATAGGCGATAAACCTGGACTAGAGACTTGAGTGTTTAGGTAGGTCGTGGTCTACACCCACGTCGGCTTTCGCTTGAAGTCTGCCGAGCACATGTCGTGTGCAGACGCTAAGTGGTGGAAACATGTATGAAGAAGTACACCCCTGCAGGGTTAACATCATCTATTCGAATAGCCGTGTCCGCGGAAAAGGACTTCTGGGTTGCTTATATCAGTTCATAGACAAGTGAAAGTGGATACTCTAAAATACGCAAGATAAGCGTGAGTGCTATGGATGGCGTTCTCGTAGGGAGACGGGAGCGGATCCATAGTGGTGTATTGATATGGTGAATATGTGGACTCGTGTGCGCCACCTCAAAAGAGTTACTTGCAGTCGTAGTTCAGGATAGCCACCGAGTCAAAGCTGGCTTGCTGCAGTTAAACCCCACCATCCCCTTGTTGATAATGATGCATATGTAGTTAGTTCTGATGTAAGTCTTGCTGGGTACATTTGTACTCACGTTTGCCTATTTTATGTTTTTGCAGAGAGACTTCGGTCTCACTAGTAGTTCCACGTGGACTTCGACGTTTAGCTTGTTACCTCAGCTACGATCTTGTGCCCCGGCAGGATCTGGTAGATAGTCAGGCTTCTCAGCCTTTTTCATTTATAGATGTCTGTACCCAGACATGATAGCTTCCGCTTGTGCTTTGACTTGTATGCTCTGATTGTTGGGTCATGAGACCCATGTTTGTAATATCTCGCTCCTCGGAGCCTATTGAATAAATTACTTGAGTCGTAGAGTCATGTTGTGATGCCATGTTGTATTTGCACATATCGAGCATATTGTGTGTATGTTATTGAAATGCTTGGTATGTGTGGGATCTGACTATCTAGTTGTTTATCTTTAGTAGCCTCTCTTACCGGGAAATGTCTCCTAGTGTTTCCACCGAGCCATGGTAGCTTGCTACTGCTCCGGAACACTTAGGCTGGCCGGCATGTGTCCTTCTTCGTTCCTGTGTCTGTCCCTTCGGGGAAATGTCACGCGATGAATACCGGAGTCCTGTTAGCCCGCTACAGCCCGGTTCACCGGAGTCCTGCTAGCCCAGTGCTACAGCCTGGATTCACTCGCTGATGACCGACACGTTCGATGCTGGGTCATGGATGCCTGTCCCTGTAAGTTTGTGCCACTTTGGGTTTACGACTAGCCATGTCAGCCCGGGCTCCTTATCATATGGATGCTAGCGACACTGTCATATACGTGTGCCAAAAGGCGCAAACGGTCCCGGGTAAAGGTAAGGCGACACCCGTGGGAATACCGTGCGTGAGGCCGCAAAGTGATATGAAGTGTTACATGCTAGATCTATGTGGCATTGAGTCGGGGTCCTGATAGCGTTGGTATCAGAGCTTGACTGCCTGTAGGATTACCAAGCCAAACTGGTCGAAGTTGAGTCTAGAAATTCTTTAGTTATATAAGGGAATTGATTGTGGGATGGAACGTAAGGCTCTTTTTACTCCTTATACCTCATGGCCTTCTGATCTGAGTCATCATCTTCTCTTCTACGGGGATTAAGAACTAGGCTATCTCTTCTTTCTATCAGGATCACGTGTTACTAATCCGTAGACTTATAAGATTGTTGGATTTAAGTCTCAGTTCAGTTCCTACTACTTCCGTATGTTAACTGTTGATCTCCAAACCTTGATATTATGCTTCTGAGTGGTTATGCCACCATTTTTGTGAATGTCTCAAATCTTTTCTGAGCATTTACAGCCGTTATGCTGTCCGAGTCATCCCAGGTTTCTAAATAGTCTGATGCATTTGCAAAATCCTTTCCCTCTGGTTTCGATGTTCCTTTATGCCAGCTCAATCACACTAATTGTTGAGTTGAGGTATTCTATTGCCTTGACATTTATGTCGGAATTATTATTATGACCCTAGGTGTCTCAGGGGATCATCTAGTGGTCTAGCCATGATTTGTGTCCTAGTGTGATGATTCTGGCCTTTGTTCTCGAAAGCATCCCGTGATGCTACTTAGTAATAGGTATTCTGTTCCTGGGTTCTTGAACCCGAGATTCACTCTACCTACTTCATGTTGATAGTAATTGCTAGTGCCTTCAGGATACTAGTAACCGTTGCGATAGTCCTTGAAGTCCGTGGTATCTTCTTCTTCCAAATACCATGAACTACTTATGGCAGATGTTTATTGGATCAAAAAAAATCACAATTAGAGTACTCTTGAGAAGTTCCCCATTCATAAATCGTGACTCTGCCAGTTCTACCTTTCTGCATGGGTTATCCGGAAGAAATATGTTGAACTTGGTTCGACATACTAATCTATGCATCCACAACTCAGAAAATTATATGTTCCTTTGAGTTGTTCCCTTTAGTTGTATTCTGACCCTCGTCTATCAATTGATAGTCAAGGGTATGCATGCATTCGTTTATCGATGTCTATTACCCTTGTGGTCCGTCAAGCCATTCTGCCCTGAATGACTTGGAGAAACAAACTCCAGTACCTCATCCATATCTAGGATTGGATCAAAGTAGTTGTATTCCGCAGATCAAAATGCCAATTCAGCTTTTGCTCTGTTCTACCTTGGAGTATTACCTCCTTTCTGTCAGAATTGAATGAATTTTGACGTAGTAATACTTCTCACCATCATTAGTCATCCCTCGGCCCTCGTGT
This sequence comes from Triticum aestivum, assembly GCF_018294505.1. NCBI lineage: Eukaryota > Viridiplantae > Streptophyta > Magnoliopsida > Poales > Poaceae > Triticum > Triticum aestivum. The sequence goes on along the minus strand of NC_057798.1, from coordinate 190,342,027 downwards.
TGATGCAACCGGAATACCGACAAATGAACTGTGATGTGTGAAATCAATACTCCCAGCAACCTCGTTGCTTGGTAGTTAATGGACAATAATCTCATTCTTAGTGTGTTGGTTATTGAATCATCATTCTAAGATTGATCGTGCTACCTAGTCCTTATTTCGGTGCACCCTTCGATTGATGAGTTAGGATCTTGTCGAGTCCTCACTCATCTGATCATATCGTCTTGCCCTCAAAAGCGAGATTGTTCTCGAGCTTAGTAACATACCGGTGGTTCGTGATTTTTTTTTGAATGTCTTCTCGAAAGTATCACCAGGTCGTCACCTGACCGTTATGTTGAGCTCGTGATCAAGTTGGTTTATTCCTGTAAACCACCCCTTCTCCAAGAATCCGTGTTGGATACCCTGAGCTAGTTGGATAAGCTAAACAACAACTTGGAGAGTTGGAAGATAAAAGCTTGTCCGACTTAGTTCATGTTAAGGGATATCTTTTTGTGTGTGTGTGTGTATGTTGAAGAAAGATGATATCTTCATCAATTGGTCCTTCGTGAACAATTGTTGGATCTATTATCTTACCCAAACCTTTGATTGAGTATGGGCTATCATCCAATCAGACCAGAACCAACGATATTCGTAATGTTGTCTTACTCGTGGTTGATCCCTCGAGCATACACCATTATATCTTTTGGGTCTGACCAATGCTATCACTTGTTCACTTAATTATGGAATTCCTTTAAAAGGAAACCCAGATGAATTGTTGTTGTGCCCATTGACAACATCCTTGTCTTCTCCATAATTTTGCTGAACATTAAGCTAGTGTTGGAAACTTTTGAAAGCATTTGTTCATGCTAGCTCATGAAGCATATGTTCGGATGTAAGAAGTGACTTCCTCTAGTTCATATGCATTTGATGCAAGTTGCCGCCGTGGACTCGAGAAAGTCAATGTTGCTTCCTCTGGAATCATCGCAAGTCAGTCATGCACACGTGCGAAGTATTCTGTGGTCTGGAGACTTGCAACCTTCATTCCATATGTGTATCCTAGCACACCAAGCCACTGACTGATTTGTTCAAGGAGAAGGAGTATCTTCATAAGAGCTAATCCGGACTTATGAAAGAACTTCGATATCCTCGCTGATGGTTCCCAACCAGAACTCGGTAGTGTTTTATTGTAAGACTACCATATGGGCATGCTTGTCTGGGACAACGTGTTCACATGTTTGTAGTAGAACCAGCTCATGTTTTGGAGCTTGCTATCGTAGTTCATCTCCCGAGAATCCCGCAACGTCATCTCGTCGATTTGTGTTGCAAACTTTCATTCTTCTTCCTAGACTCGATGAGTCTGAAATATCCTGACACCAACCAGATCTGAATCTCAGGCAGATATGATGGTTGGAACATTTCCCCAAGAACTATAATATTGGTTCCTCGATAACTGGTAAAGTGGATGTCGTGGCCAGCACCACCCAGCCGAAAGACCTATTATTGTAGTATCTGGATTGAGGAAGTTGGCCACCTCCCCATAGGGATTTCGTAGGATTCACTCCCTAGTTGCCCCTATGGATTTTGAGATCCCGAAGTATGACCTTTACCTGATGTTCTAGATACCAGACCATTTCAAGGAATGGGATACGCTAGTACATCAAGGAGAACATTAGAAGCGGAGTGCTAAATGTCTCTCGGTCGATCATCCAGATTTTGTTTCCTTGACCTCGCTAGGGTGAAATCTGAGAAGTGTTATCTTCCTTTGCATCTGCATCATCCATCATCATTCATCATGGTAGCAAGTTGTGTTGCCAGGATCCTTGACACGGATGTTGGTAAAACCTTGATGATTATGGAAATGCTCAAGTTCTTGAGAGCACGCACAAGCGCTACGTGTTATCATCGGCACTAACTGGGTTTGCTCTCAGTTTCCTCGGCAATGCTATGATCCTTTCAAACAGTGAATTCACTCTCTATTGTTGGGTTCTTTCCCAGTTACCAGAATCATTCCCAGCATTTGCATTTTGTTCCTAGCTTACACCGCCAATGTGCCATTCTACCATGGGTCTCTTCCATTTCCGGTGATAAGCAAATTCATCCATTGCATTGTCTTCAACAAGGTAATCCACATCATCCAAGTCCGAGTATGCCATCCTACCGACCCCCGCCAATCGATTGCTGTGATTTGCCTTAGGCTGATATAGAGAGTCTCAATGATCTCTATATCAAAGGTAATTCTTTTGCCACTTAAGGGGATATTTCTACGAGTCACCATCCCTAAGGTGCCTCGTTGTGGTATCATGGCAACTCAACTCCTCGCTACGTTGACAATCGTTTACCACCTTCTTAGGTGTGGAATCGTTGTCTACCTAGTGAACCTTCGTCATCCGTTTCTTTCCACCCCTCTTGATGTGTATCTCGTGTCTCAACCCGAGAGATGGTCTTATGTCTCATTCCGTGAGTTGTTCGATCTTCGAGAAGATCGACCCTTCTAGAGTCTCCTTCTTCCCTCCATGTCAAGTTGACAGGATTTCTTAGAGCAGGACTTCAAGACAATAATGGTGTTCAAATCAACGTTCATTTGAAGTGCACCCTGGATCGTGAAGATTATACTAGTTTGCGTTTCCCCTTCACCTTACCCTACGCCTGAATCTCGAGACGAGATTCTTGTTTAGTGGGGGTGAGTTGTCACATCCCTAGCTTTACCCTGGCCTTGGACTAGCTTGGTTGCTGCATCATGTTTAAATTCAAATGAAAATTGAATTGGGGAATTTTCAAAGCCTCAGAATCCTTTTAAAAAAAATGATCAAGATAAAATCGCTTCAAATAAGTCCAAGAAAATGTTCCTGTTATTCTATAGAAATATTGGTAAGAGGTAAAATTCAAACCAATATTTTTGGAGTCACAGAAATATTTGTTTTGGCCATTTGAATTAATTCAATAACTATTTGCATTGGATTTATATTTTATATATAATTAATATATGTCCAAAATTCTAGAACATTTTATGTGGTTTGGTATATTTTAGTTCTAGCCACATAATTATTTTCAGGATTTTATAAAATGGTTTAGTATTTTTACTAAACCAAAACAAAACAGAACAAAATAGAAAACAGAAATATAAAACAGAAATAAAAGAGAGAAGGATTTTACCTGTGAAGCCCACCTGGTAGCCCAACAGGACCGGCCCAGCGCGGCCCAGCCCACCTCCTTCCCCCCCTTGTCCTCTTCTTCCTCTGCCAGTAGGCAGAGGCGAGGCGTGGCGCGCGCCCGAAGAGCGCCGGCCACCTCCTGCTTCGCCGTGGCAGCCTCCCCGACTCCCTCGCGATGCCACGGAGACGCCCTCGCCCCCTGCACCTCCCCTCTCTCCCCCTGGACCCCATTCCCTCCTCTGTTTCCCTCTCGCGCACACCACCGAGCGGAGCTCGCCGCCATCGTCGCCGTACCCATGGCCACCGGCCACCCCTAGCCTCACCGACGCCCCACGAAGCTCCGCGGGTCCTCCCTCTACCTCAACGAGCCACGAGGCCCCGGACGTGCCGCATCGCCGCCATCGACGTCGTCTTCTACCTCGGACCCGCCGACCATCTTCGTCAAATTCGTCGGCTCCGGTGCCTCCCCGAGCTCGCCGAGGCCACCACTGCACCACTGTGAGCTCCTGTGCTGTTTCCCCCTCTCCGTTCTCTCGTTTGCACACCGCAGCTGCCACTTTGCCGATGACCGGAGCTCGCTGCCGCCGGCCATGCTGCCGTCGCGACCATGGCCTGTTTCGGTCGCGTCCGAGCACGGCTTTGAGCTCGTGGGGCTCACAGGAAGCCCATGCGCAGCTCAGCTTGCCCAAAACCCCACCAGGGCCTCGCGCCCGTTGCCACCCGAACTCCAGCGCCGCCGCGAGCTCCGTTCCGACGAGCCCCGGCGTTCCCGCAGCCTCCCACCTACCCCATCAGATGCGGGAGAGCTCGGGCTACGCCCCGGTGCCCCCAGCCGCCGCCTCCGTCGCCTTTAGCGCAAGTCCGGCGCGTTGCCGCCGCCATTTTGGTCGCCGCCGGCGTAAGTCCGGCGATGATGACGTGGGCATCATTAGCGGCTAACCCCCCCCCCCACACTAATCAACCCCCTAGGCCACTGACAGCGGGCCCCACCCCTGGTCAAACCCCAGTCAGCGCTGGGTTTGACCGGGATTAGCTCCTGTGTCACTGACGTGTGGCCCCCACACGTCAGATTTGACCCGGGGCAGCCCTGTTGACTTGCTGACGCAAGCATGACGCAGTGCTGATGTCATAACTCATTTTCTGGATTTAATTTAATTCTGAAATTCCAGAAAATGCCTAAAACTTCTAAAAATCATAGAAATTCAACCGTAACTCCAAATTAAATAATTTATATATGAAAAATTATCAGAAAAATTCAAGGAATCCATCTGTACCATTTTCATGCATGTTAGAACAACTTATAGATGCTGTTTAGCACAAATCATACTAATGGCATTTAAATATCCACATATGGAGTTTGAATTTGAATCTTGGATTCAAACCAACTTCATTTAATCTGGTTTTAGGTGCATTAGCCCAAAACACATTCATATTGCCATGTCATGAGCATGCATCATATTGTGCATTGCATTGATTGTATTTCTTCCTTGTTGCCGGTATCTGTTCCCTCCTGGTAGACGATGTTCCGACGTTGTGATCGTAGACACTGATGAAGACTCAATGTTATCTTCAGAAGTGCCAGGCAAGCAAAACCCCCTTGTTCATTCCGATACAATCCTACTCTCTCGCTCCTGCTCTCTTTTACTGCATTAGGACAACATCGATTCATCTGTTACTTGCTGCGGTAGCTGAACCCCTTTATCCTTTGCATGACCTGTCATTGCCACAGTAAATAGATGAAACCCACTAGCATGAGTAGGAGTTGTTTGAGCCCTGTTGTGCCTACTCATTCATGCTTGCTTGTCATGCCTGCTACTGCTTAGAGTTGAGTCAGGTCTGATTCATCGGGGATGAATCAGAGGCGTGTGAACATGTCCTACTGTGTGTGAGCTAAGTGTGTGAACACGATTTGGTAAAAGGTGTCGGTGAGAGGCCATGTAGGAGTACATGGTGGGTTGTCTCATTGAAGCCGTCCTCAGGAACTGAGTTCTGTGTTTGTGATCCATGATTCAGCTACTACCATACATTGGGCCCTGAAATATGACCCCGCTCGACTTCTTATTCACCCTAGTCCTCTGTCCAGGAGTTGCAAGTAGTTTCTGGTGTTTGTAGCTTACTGGAGGCCGTGGACAGCGCTGACCGTAGGGGTGGGCTGTGATGCGGTAGGTACGTGGCATGGTGTACCGGATGCCCGTTTGGTATCTCGGGAACCCTGTTCACATCGTTTGGGGCTGTGAGCGAAACTCCGGCCGGATCTCCTCATGGATGGAACCCGAATAGGCGATAAACCTGGACTAGAGACTTAGGTGTTTAGGCAGGTCGTGGTCTACACCCACGTCGGCTTTCGCTTGAAGTCTGCCGAGCACATGTTGTGTGCAGACGCTAAGTGGTGGAAACATGTATGAAGAAGTACACCCCTGCAGGGTTAATATCATCTATTCGAATAGCCGTGTCCGCGGAAAAGGACTTCTGGGTTGCTTATATCAGTTCATAGACAAGTGAAAGTGGATACTCTAAAATACGCAAGATAAGCGTGAGTGCTATGGATGGCGTTCTCGTAGGGAGACGGGGGCGGATCCATAGTGGTGTATTGATATGGTGAATATGTGGACTCGTGTGCGCCACCTCAAAAGAGTTGCTTGCAGTCGTAGTTTAGGATAGCCACCGAGTCAAAGCTGGCTTGCTGCAGTTAAACCCCACCATCCCCTTGTTGAAAATGATGCATATGTAGTTAGTTCTGATGTAAGTCTTGCTGGGTACATTTGTACTCACGTTGCCTATTTTATGTTTTTGCAGAGAGACTTCGGTCTCACTAGTAGTTCCACGTGGACTTCGACGTTTAGCTTGATACCTCAGCTACAATCTTGTGCCCTCGGCAGGATTGGTAGATAGTCAGGCTTCTCAGCCTTTTTCATTTATAGATGTCTGTACTCAGACATGTTAAGCTCCCGCTTGTGCTTTGACTTGTATGCTCTGATTGTTGGGTCATGAGACCCATGTTTGTAATGTCTCGCTCCTCGGAGCCTATTGAATAAACTACTTGAGTCGTAGAGTCATTTTGTGATGCCATGTTGTATTGCACATATCGAGCATATTGTGTGTATGTTATTGAAATGCTTGGTATGTGTGGGATCTGACTATCTAGTTGTTTATCTTTAGTAGCCTCTCTTACCGGGAAATGTCTCCTAGTGTTTCCACCGAGCCATGGTAGCTTGCTACTGCTCCGGAACACTTAGGCTGGCCGGCATGTGTCCTTCTTCGTTCCTGTGTCTGTCCCTTCGGGGAAATGTCACGCGATGAATACCGGAGTCCTGTTAGCCCGCTACAGCCCGGTTCACCGGAGTCCTGCTAGCCCAGTGCTACAGCCTGGATTCACTCGCTGATGACCGACACGTTCGATGCTGGGTCATGGATGCCTGTCCCTGTAAGTTTGTGCCACTTTGGGTTTACGACTAGCCATGTCAGCCCGGGCTTCTTATCATATGGATGCTAGCGACACTGTCATATACGTGTGCCAAAAGGCGCAAACGGTCCCGGGTAAAGGTAAGGCGACACCCGTGGGAATACCGTGCGTGAGGCCGCAAAGTGATATGAAGTGTTACATGCTAGATCTATGTGGCATTGAGTCGGGGTCCTGACAACAGCTCTCCCTCATGCAGCGGCGTGCCTCCCATGGTTGCAGCTCCTCGTGGCAGCGCGTCACAGCTCGGGGTGCAGCGGGCGCAAGCTTTTCGGTGGCGCCGGTCGCCGGTCGGAGCAACTCCGGCGATGACCTCACAAAAAATGTACTCTCCATCGGGATGCCGACAGTAGCAAAAAAGTTGGTCGGTTGTAGCAAAAAAGTATATAGGTTCCAGCAAAAAAAAGCTCACAGTTATCGCCCACCGTCGCCATTGTACCAAAAATGTTAACCGGATGTAGCTTCCGTGGTTGCCGGTTGCAGCAAAAAATGACGTGGTTGTAGCTCGCGATCCAGCTGTTGTAGCATCATTACCGTCGGTCGTAGTTCTGGTTGCAGCTTCTATCAAAGCGATTGTAGCATTTGTTGGCATAGGTTGCAAGCTTCATCGACCCATGGTTGTAGCATTCATCGCCGCCGTGCAAAAAGAAAAGTCGCCATGAACGGTCCGAGCAAATCGCATGGTCGCTTCCAGCAAAAACATGGACGGTTGCAACAAAAAAAAGACTTGTGCTTCGGCGGGATCCAACTTCTTCTTCCCAAGGTTGCAGGTCTGCTGGACACGGTTCCAGCTCTGCCATACACTGGTTGAAGCTCCAGAAGCCGATGGTTGCAGCAAAAGGGCGTCTAGTGCGTCAATGGCTCCCAAATTTTTTGGCACACGGTTGCAGCTCTGCAGGGTGCGGTTCCAGCTCTGCTACGTACCAGTTGCAGCATCTCGTCATGGCGTGGAGACGGGGTGTGTGCGGTAGCGTGGTGGTCGCCTCCTGTGCTCGTGCTAAGAAAAGAGAAGGAAGGGGCGGGAGGAAGAAGACAGCCACTGAGAAAAAAGGAAGGGGAGGTGGTGGGCCAGGCACACGTGGGTTACGTGGGGTGACTAGTCAAACCTGTGCAGGACAAACTCGGTCCGCTGGATTTTGGGCTATCGCACGGCAAGCGAACGACCGGCGCAGTTTTCGGCCGGCGCGCCGTTGTTTAACGTTTCCCTTTTCTAGATAGCACTAACTAAATCTCCTGGACCAGACGAGTACCCCACGTGGTTCTTTCAAAAACATTGGGAGGTTTGTGGACCCGCTGTTACAAAGGCGAGGCCCAAGCTGGTAAGGCCGGTTGGTGGGCTAGAAAGCAGGCGGGGCAGGAAGGCCTTACCAACTAGGAAATGTAACTAGTCATTACACCAGGTTTAGACATCAGGTGACTGAGACAAAAATAACCTCCCCCTACGGTGGCGGCCTAGGGTTCTCCAGTCCTCCGGCGATCTTCGTCGCGAGTTTTCGTACCTCTCTCACCTGAATCCACCATTGTCCCTCACCTCTTCTCGGGTTGATCCAGGGGGTAGCTAGCCTGCTTTCCTAGCCATGGTTGAGCGGGGACGATCTAGGGTTAGGGCAGAATCTTCAAAGTGTGGAACTCGTCCCTCATGGCGAGTCCTGGTGATGGAGGTGGCTCTCATGAAGCGGGAGTTGATAGCATTGGGGACTTGCTGGATCACCTTACCCTTCAGGATGACGAACTCGACAATATTATGTGGGGTGATGAGATCGATGCACCAGAAGTAAGGCCCAAGTGGCTGGCTTTATGCCACCTTTTAACGAACAAATCCTTCAATCAAAGTGCTCTAATCGGGGACATGAAGGCTGCTTGGAACCCGACAGAGCCGGTGGTGTGGAGACGAATAAAACCTAATCTATTTTTGATCCAACTCAATTGCCTTGGTTATTGGAACAAGGCCATGCACAAGGGACTGCCAGAAAAAGTCAAGCTTGATAGGCTAGAGACATGGGCTCATATCCATAGGCTCCCGGATGGCGTCCTCAACAGCAAGAGCTTTTTACAGATCTTGCGAGTCGCATAGGTGAGGTACAAGAAGTGCAAGTAACTCTCCCCAATGGCTTTGTGGGGGAGTTCATTAGAGCTCGAGTTAGATTGGATGTTAGCAAGAAGCTGACTCGAGTGGTCCAATTCACCAAAGCTGGCGAAAGAGAAAAGTACAGAGTCAAGTTTGAGAAATTACCCACTTTCTGCTATGCTTGTGGATTAATGGGTCACTAGTATGAGGAGTGTGGAACTGGAGAGCATGATACATCAAAGAAGCTTGAATGAGGCCCTTTCATGTTAGCCACGAGAGGCAATGATGGCGGCAGTCGGGACCAAGCTGGCAGTGCAGGTCGTGGAAACAATGAAGAAAACGATCTTGGAGGTCGAGGATGTGGTCGAGGCAGGAGGGGTGGCTCTTTTCCTGCTGGAAGGCACCTGCACACAAGCGGGTCTGGTCTGGAGGGTGAAGACTCTCTGAATGGAGGCGTGGCCCAAGAGGATGATCCAGGAAAAACCAGTGAGGAATGATACTGCTGCTCCAAAGCATAGTTCGGGAGGTGGTGTATTAGCGGAATATGACAGGAATATCAGTTGTCTTCATAATGCATTGGCAACCTCGAATAGGAAAAGTTTTACCCCTGATGAGAATAGCGATCTTCATATGGAAGACTCCCTTAGACTTGGGAAAAGGCTAGCTGCGGATTCGGTTTCAGGCTCTAAGTCTGGTACCGGGGATAAGGACAACGAACAGTCAAAACCGGTGGATCTCACCACGGCTACTGTTCCCGTGGGCAACACTACTGTCATAGCCGGCCAGTTTGAGAGCAGCACAGGGGGAATTCCAGGCGATGGAGGGACGCCACAAAAAAATGCTAATAGGAAAAAGTTGAAAGGACAAGATGGAGTTGCGGTGGAACTGACACCAACAGTTGGATCGGCGGCCTCCATGAGGGAGGACCGCCGGACGCAATGAGTATCATGTGTTGGAGTTTGTGGGGCGGGCAACCCCGCGACAATTCGAGAGCTTCGTCTACCGACGAAGCATTTTGCCCCTACCATCCTTTGTACTCCCTCCATTCCCTTATACAAAGCCACAAACTCGGATTACATGTACCAAAGTAAAATTTAATGACTGCTTTGCAAGCTAACTTTTCTTTTCATTAACCGGGATCATTAATATGCCCACATGCATGCAAGGAAGGAATGAGAAGGAAATAACAGTGTCATATGACTACATGCATGCAAGTATTAAATAAGTTGCTACTACGAGGAAACATCATTAATTTTTACCTCGATTAATGTTAGTGGCCTTGTATAGATGCAAAATGTATTTTTCATAGTGGCCTTGTATAAGGGAATAGAGGGAGTATCCTAGAGCCCCAGATTGAAGGAACAAGGTGGAGAATTTATCTACTTCTTTAGGTTTCAATAAAAGTTTTATTGTTAGTAGCACTGGTAGAAGCGGTGGCTTAGGAATTTTTAGGAATGATATAATAAAGTTGGAAGTTGTTGGTTATTCAAAGTATCATATTGATGTTGAGGTAGATGGCATTGGTCATACTCATTCAAGAGCGACTTTTGTCTATGGTGAAGCGCAGGTTCAAGATCTCTACTCCTAATGGATGAGTTGGTTGAATAGTCCCACCACTTTCGTCTGGTTTTTTTTCGTCTGGTTTTTTTCGTCCCCTCCCCCCACCCCTTTTCTACGGGTTTATTTTCATCTCCATTCTTTCTTTGTAAACCAACACTTTCCTAAGATACAAAAGATCACAGGTCTAACTTTCCTAACTTACCTAAATCAACTAATTCCTCCCATCAATGCAATTTACTTTAGGAAATAAAATAACAAATTTTAAGGAAACAAATAACGGAATTTAAGGAAAATTTGATTGATTACTTAACCTCGCGGCGACCAGCCTTTGAACAGTGCGGCATGGCGTGCGAGGGAGATGCGGCCCGGGCACGCGTCTGAGATCCCAGGCAGCCACTCGATGATCTCTCCTCTTCTCCATAGCTGAGAAGGTCTCGGGGCCGAGGACAGAGGATCCGGCTGTACTGAGGCCGGCGGCTGCCAGATTGCCACCATGGGCAAGTAGGTATGCGGCTGGATCTCGAGATGGAGGTGATGGCGCTGGTTAACGGCAGCAAGGACAGCTTCTTCAATATGATGTGGTGCCTCGACTAAAATCACAAGGCCACGTGATCCATCCATCCTCCGGCCACTCGATATGTTCCCCTATTTTTCTGAGCTTCTGTTGAAGTATGGAAGCCATAGTTTCAGTACGCCTGACTGTTTCTTGATGTGTGTATGTGTTTGATGTGCTCGCCGCCACAACTGAGCGTGTGTGTGTGCGTTGTGCCGCTGTCGCTGCTTTGCATCACCGTGTGTTTACTTGCCGTTGCTGGTGTTATGCATGTGTGCTTTCTCCAAGCTTCAGTATATGCATGGTTGCACATGAACACGTATAAAGCTCAGATGCAGGTTGCATATTAGTGGGGCATTTGGATACCCAAAACATGCACTATGATGTACATTGGTAGTAGTGAATCCGATGCATTGACTTCACACAAGCGCGTATATAATAACTTTTCCTCTAGTTAGTAATTCATTTTCCTTCTCTATAATTTTTGTTTGGTGGCGGGATTGACCTCTCCAGCTGTTCATTTCACACATGGAGCAATCAAACTGTGCCTGTGTTCAGTTCCCCTTGTTGCTCAAATTCTTCATTCTTTCTTTTAGGCTGGATGATGTGCTTTGTTTGGTTTGTGATATGGGTAAGCACCTTTGTACAGGTAAGCTTATAACTTTTTATCTGCTAATGTAAATATTTCCTTCCATCATGTATGTGATATGCCAAACAAACATATTAGAATAGCTATTCAAATGGTTGTTTATTATTTTTTTAAATAGGAAAGAATTATGCAGTGTAATTACGTGTAGAGGCCAGCGTCCAATCCCGCGTGGAGGCCGGCAAGTGCAGGTTGCACGTCCGTCTCATGCCCCTCATCATCTGTAATTCTGAATATACATGTGTTTTTAAATGCTACACATGTTCTCAAACTGGATCATATTTATGCGTTGATTTTAAAGTATCCTTCCAAATTTTGACTCATGACCCAGCAAACAAGAGTTCAAGCTATGCAAGACTCAAAGAAGAGGTCAGTTTCTTCCATGCAGATAAAGCTGCATATTTACCCTTTTAAGATCCAGGCACAATGTGTTTCCTACAATTGTATTCTCATATCTTTACCATGTAGTATTACCAAGTATTGCTTCCCAATCCCCCTATCTCTTTACCTATAAGTAATTGTTCCTAGCATGTATGTCAGCTACCTATAAGCATAATTAGCAACACACCTTTTTTGGTGATTTCATCTAACAGCTACTTAGTTCTATTAACATTTTACTCATTTGTGATAGGCACATACCACGAAGAACGGTTTTAAATTGGATAAAATCTGTTCAATGGTGCAAATTATATCCAGGTAAAGATAATTATGTCCATTTGATTAACACCATCATACTCTACGTGCAACACATAGGGGAAGTAAAAAAGAAATACAAGTATATTTGAGCCTCTTTATAGTTGTCCATCTGGTTCTAAACTTTGCTAAGATGCAAAGTAATTTTACATTAATTAATAGTGGCACATATGAGTTGGTTTGCAATGAAGTGGGCAAGTAAATGTGCTTGCTGACTAAACATTTTTCATAAATACGGGTATGAAGATAATATGTTCTTTATTTACTCTTCTGACAACGGGATAACAATTGTTTTGCACCAATTAATACTTCAATTTTATAAACCATAGTATATCTAATAGTGTTTTTTGCAGTATTTAAAAAATAGGACCTGACGTGTTTGACCTCTTTTTTTCGTAAACACCTACTATTTGTTAATAGTCGTGGTATATATAGCAATGTTTCTTATTTTTTATATGAAAAGCCCCCTTCCCCCAAAGTTTACATTAAAGCAACCAAAAGCATCTTACAACCATCCTCAACAACACAACCAGAAAAGATGGCTAAAGCGTCAAAAAGGGAAATGTGGCCATAGTAATTCTGAGGACTTTGTATGGATAATAATATTTGACTCTCAATTGCATGTGAAAAAAGGAAGTGTGAACGTCTTGTAGAACTTGGTGGAGATTGTCAGCGAGCCACTGGTCAAAGTTGCTTTGCAATGACGGCGAGGATTTGGAAAATCTCGGCTATCATGGGCCAACCGGTGTACTCCCGAATGGCGATGTCGTCTGGTGGCAGCGGGGTGTACTCCTAGATGGGGGCGTTGTCCGATGGCAGCGGGGTGTGATGACGTACAAGGAAAGGAAAAGTGGGACCGTGGAAAAAACCAAAACGGGAGTATTCAGAAAAAACAGTTGTGGGAGGCAGGTTATGTGTGTGTACGTGGGGGCGGGGGGGGGGGGGGGGGGGGAGATCAAACGGAATGGGAGTATTGCCATTTATAATTGGTTGAAGTGCAACTAATGCTAACTGTTATTTGGTTGCAACAACGATCTATGTTATAGCTCTTGTCATATATCCTTCTGTATTCATCTCAGTGTCAATTTCACTTGTTTTTTGATTAGATTATAATATAGGCAAGAATAAGGATTAGAACTGATGTGTGGGGAGATCAAACGGAATGGGAGTATTGCCATTTATAATTGGTTGAAGTGCAACTAATGCTAACTGTTATTTGGTTGCAACAATGATCTATGTTATAGCTCTTGTCATATATCCTTCTGTATTCATCTCAGTGTCAATTTCACTTGTTTTTTGATTAGATTATAATATAGGCAAGAATAAGGATTAGAACTGATGTGTTGTGCTGCCCATGAAAAGTCTGGCTACGGATGAAAATTTTACCATCTGAAGTCATCTTTGTTTGTTGTACAGAGTATAACCACTAGATTGTGTGCTCAGAGTGGTGGAGTAAATGAGTGAGGACTAACTTCGAAGTTGTTTTAGCCTGCGAAAAGTTTAAGATTTCCTTTAATGTTTAAGGTTCTAGGATATAACATAGCCTCTTAATGTTAACACCGACAAAAAGTGTGTGTGTGTGTGTGTTTGTGAAGGATGTAGGGTGGTAGACAGAGAGGGGGAGTGAGCTACAAATATATAGGGTGTGAAAGAGAGGATGTAAGGAGAGAGGGAGACTAACATATTACACTGAGAGAAAGAGAGGATATATAGAGAGAGCTTTGCTGTTTGATGCAGGTGGAAGGGAGATTGGGAGCCGATGTGTAACTAATTGAGGTGGTGAACATGGAATGGAGTTGCGGAGATAGTTGCTGGAGAAAGAAGGTGTTGAGTGATATATTGATAAAAAAAGTAGATGCATATGTGCATGAGAAATCTATAGGTATACGTTGACTCGATTAAATATTCATACCAGTTATATATATTTATTGTGTAGGATAGTTATGAGTTGAGGTATAAATCTTCATACTAATGTTGACTGATATACTAAGTACTCCCTCTGTAAACAAATATAAGAGCATTCTTCTCCCTTCCCTTCTCATAAATGCTCTTATACTTCTTTACGGAGGAAGTATATCTTAATTTGTAACATATAATTTTTCGGATCATTTCTCTATGTATAAATCATTGAGTCACATTGAAGGTGAAGTGGATTTCAATTATTTTTAATTCTTGCGGGCTATATTTTCTATACATGTGAAATATGACATACATTATATGCACAATTGGAAACAAATCTATACATGTAATTTGACATGAATTGCATTCATAGGTGTAATAAAAAAATAGTTAGAAGCTCGTGGCAACGCACGGGTGTTGTACTAGTGCCAATTTCGGATGAATCAGAAGGCCGTAGGACTTTTTCCTTCTTTTTCTCGTGCTATTTTTCATGTTGTTAGATTACATACTGCATACTTAACTGATGGCATGTTTTCTTTCAGGTTATGTGATCGATGGCATTTAAATAACTGATGGCATGTTTTTTTTCTAATTTTGTGCCAATTTCAGATGAATGAGAAGGCTGTAGGACTTTTGCCTGCTTTTTCTCGTGCTATTTTTCATGTTGTTAGGCTACATACTACATAGGCTACATACTGCATACTTAACTGATGGCATTTCTTTCTTTCAGGTTATGTGATGGAAGTCATTTAAATAAGATATAGGCATCTTCATTTTGTATTTCTTTTAAAAGAACTTGAAATTTATTTTGCATTTAAGCAGCTACGTCCGCCGCATCCCGAGGAGGGACAATGCGAGCCGCAACCTAGGGCGAGACCCACCTAGCTCGAGCAGCTGCTAGCTGGCCAAGCGGTGAAGCAACACGTTGCACGGGTGCGCGCACAGTCAGGCCGACCGGAGTCCCCCAAGGTCGCCAGATCCGTTCGACACCAGACCAGGGAGTCGACACCGACTCCACAGTCATCACCAGGCCATGCGCGGATCATGTAGAACTTCCAAACCAGTGCCCTTGCTCGCCATGAACATTGTCGCGCGACCAACGGCTGCCGCTTGCCCGGATCTGGCACGCTAGCTAGATCAGACGCCAAAGGGAGCGCCCACGAGCTCCGCAACCAAACGCCAGCGAGCAAGCACCGCGCCAACCAGACGCCAACCTACACCCCGAGCGTGCAGGACGCACGCTCTGCCGAGCACGACAGGAGTTGCCACGGCGATGATGACCACAGGTGCACAGACACTTGCGTGTCCACTGCGGCGAGGCCAGTGGTAGCGGCGGAACAGAGGAAACGCACGGGAGGGATCTGCCAGCAGCGTGCATGGTGCCCCCCGGTTCGCCCGAGCTGAGCGATGCGGGGTCGGGTCCCCCGACTATGACTCTGTTATTGGAAGTACTTTGCTTATATTCAGTAATATGGCATATCAACATTGTTTGTTCATTTGGATTGTTATTTGATTATTTGTGCAGCTACATGGTGAACTATGTAAGAAACTTTACACTATAGTTCATGAAGTTTCGAATGCCATCACTGCCCTTGAGAGTACAAGACCTGGAAGTAGTTCTGGATTTCTGGTGTAGAGCTCCTTGCGCATAGTTGTTGATAAAGCCAAGAATCTACTTCAGTATTTTTGAGAGTAGCAAGATTTACGTATACTGAACATTATATTTCTTTACAGAAGGAGTAATTTTAATGTGTATGAATATGCTTGCTATTTCCAAGTTTGACAAGTAAAGTCTTACCAGACTATGTATACACGGACTGTACTTTTACTTCACTAATACAGTATATCCTGTTGTGAACAAAATGAGGTTCCAGTTCCTTCCGCCCCACTGGCATCTCCAAAGCCCAAATATTTGAGGATAACATCTCTGAAGAGTAGCAAATGCCTGATGACAGATAGTGTTAGCATGATTTTGCAAAAAACGACAAGCTCAACACTGATGCTGCTTTGGAGAAGTGCTCTAGCCATAATTCCAGGGAAGCGATTTCTGAGACAGAAGAGGATGCCTCTATGGAGAAGTGCTCTTTTCAGAATAATCCTAACTTTGTAGAGGCTACACCCGAGAGATGTGATCATTCGCTGCGTGTGTTGAACAAGAGCA
Organism: Triticum aestivum; assembly: GCF_018294505.1. Classification (NCBI taxonomy): domain Eukaryota; kingdom Viridiplantae; phylum Streptophyta; class Magnoliopsida; order Poales; family Poaceae; genus Triticum; species Triticum aestivum. The sequence goes on along the minus strand of NC_057798.1, from coordinate 190,325,859 downwards.
TGAGTGCATCAATGAGCAGCCTGAAGTGGTCAAGCAGGTCAGGTTCCAGTGGAAGGATGATGATGAGCTCAGGGACTAGGACTATGTGGGTGCTAATGGTATTACTGAGCTACTCAGCAAAAATAGAAAGTAGGGAATATTTTTTCTACTTTAGAAAATGTGGCAAATTGCATGAGTGAGCGGTTGCTACGTCTTGAGTTTGCGTTGGTTTTCCTTGAAGAGGAAAGGGTGATGCAGCAATAGTAGCGTAAGTATTTCCCTCAGTTTTTGAGAACCAAGGTATCAATCCAGTAGGAGGCTCCTCAAAAGTCCCACGCACCTACACAAACAAACTAGAACCTCGCGATAAAGGGGTTGTCAATCCCATCACGGCAACTTGCAAAAGTGAGATCTGATAGAGATAATAAGATAAGATAAATATTGTTGGTATTTTTATGATATAGATTGGAAAAGTAAAGATGCAAATAAAAGTAGATGGGAAACTTATATGATAAAAGATAGACCCGGGGGCCATAGGTTTCACTAGTGGCTTCTCTCAAGATAGCATAAGTATTACGGTGGGTGAACAAATTACTGTCGAGCAATTGATAGAAAAGTGCATAGTTATGAGAATATCTAGGCATGATCATGTATATAGGCATCACGTCCGTGACAAGTAGACCGACTCCTGCCTGCATCTACTACTATTAATCCACACATCGACCGACTCCTGCCTGCACCTAGAGTATTAAGTTCATAAAGAACAGAGTAACGCATTAAAAAAGATGGCATGATGTAGAGGGATAAACTCAAGCAATATGATATAAACCCCATATTTTTATCCTCGATGGCAACAATATAATACGTGCCTTGCTGCCCCTGCTGTCACTGGGAAAGGACACCGTAAGATTGAACCCAAAGCTAAGCACTTCTCCTATTGCAAGAAAGATCAATCTAGTAGGCCAAACCAAACTGATAATCCGAAGAGACTTGCAAAGATAACCAATCATACATAAAAGAATTCAGAGAAGATTCATTTATTTCTCATAGATAAACTTGATCATAAACCCACAATTCATCTGATCTCGACAAACACACCGCAAAAAGAGTTACATCGAATAGATCTCCAAGAAGATCGAGGAGAACTTTGTATTGAGATTCAAAGAGAGAGAAGAAGCCATCTAGCTAATAACTATGGACCCGAAGGTCTGTGGTAAACTACTCACAACTCATCGGAGAGGCCTTGGAGATGATGTAGAGGCCCTCCGTGTTCGATTCCCCCTTCGACGGAGCACCGGCGAAGGCTCCAAGATGGGATCTCATGGATACAGAAGGTTGCGGCAGTGGAAATAGTTTTTCGTGGTGCTCCTGGATGTTTTCGGCGTACGTGGATATATATATGTGGAAGAAGTATGTCGGTTGACGCACGAGGGGCCCACGAGGGTGGGGGGCGCACCCACCCCCTTAGGGCGCACCGGGCACCCTCGTGGCCGCCTCGTTCGCTGCTTGACGTCCACTCCAAGTCTCCTGGATTGCGTTTGTTCCAAAAAGATTGCTCCCTAAGGTTTCATTCCGTTTGGACTCCGTTTGATATTCCTTTTCTTCGAAACACTGAAATAGGCAAAAAACAACAATTCGGGCTAGGCCTCCGGTGAGTAGGTTAGTCCCAAAAATGATATAAAAGTGTAAGTAAAGCCCATAAACATCCAAAACGGGTAATATAAAAGCATGGAACAATCAAAAATTATAGATACGTTCGAGACGTATCAAGCATCCCCAAGCTTAATTCCTGCTCGTCCTGCTTAATTCCTGTACATTGGAGACGTATCACGGCGAGGTCGGCGCGCGGCTGTGGCACGCGCGGGCGGTGCAGTGGCGAGCTCGGGACGGGGCTGGGGTGCGCGTGCGAGGCAGGGCCATGGCGAGTGAGGGAGTCCTGGATTAAGGGGTCCTCGGACAGCCGAACTATATGTATATGCCGGACTGTTGGGCTATGAAGATACAAGATAGAAGACTTCATCCCGTGTCCGGATGGGACTCTCCTTTGCGTGGACGGCAAGCTTGGCAGTTAGGATATGAAGATTCCCTTCTCTGTAACCGAATCTATGTAACCCTAGCCTCCTCCGATGTCTATATAAATTGGAGGGTTTAGTCCGTAGGACAAGAACAATCATAATCATAGGCTAGCTTCTAGGGTTTAGCCTTTACGATCTCGTGGTAGATAACCTCTTGTAATACTCATATCATCAAGATCAATCAAGCAGGAACTAGGGTATTACCTCCATCGAGAGGGCCCGAACCTAGGTAAACATTGTGTCCCCCGCCTCATGTTACCATTAGCCTTAGACGCACAGTTCGGGACCCCCTACCCAAGATCCGCCGGTTTTGACACCGACATTGGTGCTTTCACTGAAAGTTCCACTGTGTCGTCACCATAAGGCTTGATGGCTCCTTCAATCATCCACAACAACGCAATCCAGGGTGAAATTTTTCTCCCCGAACATATTTTCATATTTGGTGGCTTCGCACTGCGTGCCAACTCGCTTGGCCATCTGGAGCAGATCGACAGTTACGCCCCTGGCCATCAGGTCAGGTTTGGAAGCTTGAACTACACCGCCGACATCCGCGGAGACTTGATGTTCAATGAATTCGGGCCCATGACAGCCGCGCCCTACCTCCATGATGAATATGACCTAAATCTATCATCAAACTGTGTGCATGAGATAGCGCCTGTAATCGCTCTGGCTCTAGATCCAGAGCAGAGCGTGCCATCCAAAGACGGGAAGCTCAACCTCGCCACGGAGGCCGCATAATCAGCGACGCTAGAGCCGAACACAGACCTGACCTCTAACGAGGTCTGTGTCATCGGAACCTCAGACTCGTCTCCGGCCATCGGCTCCGAACCGCGTGTATCCGCACCCATCGAATCTGACCGGGAGCCGATTTTAGAGTTTAGCTCCGCGGACATCTTCCAACACTCACCTCTAGGCGATGTGTTAAACTCATTAAAGTCTCTCTCCTTGTCAGGAGATTCTTGGCCGAACTATGTCCGACTTGAGTGGTAAGTGGACGACGAAGAACTTCGTTACCCACCCACCACCTACTTGATAGCCACTGTCGACAATTTGACCGACATGCTTGATTTCAACTCTGAAGACATCAATGGTATGGACGACAATGCCGGAGAAGAACGAGAACCACCACCCATAGGGCGCTGGACAGCCACCTCCTCATATGACATATACACGGTGGATTCACCCAAAGAAGACAATGGCGATGACAAAAAAGGATCCAGTTGAGGATAAAACTCCTGGAAAGTAGCCAAAGCGCCGACATCAATGGCGCCGCTCGAAACCACGCCATGGTAAAAATAGCGATACCGGCACGAGAGGGAGTAACACCCCGGACGACGCTAAAGACAAAGAAGAAACCACAGACCCAACAATGGAGCAGGACGAGCAATGGCGAGGAGATTGAAGAAGTAGAAGCAACGACTTAAAGCCGCACAGGATACGCTCAATAATAAATGGAATGAAGTGTTCGACACTGAGGAAAAATACGGCGGTAATCGCCAAACAAATAGCTACCCCAAACGCAAACTGCTGCCCGAATTCGATGATGATGCTATTGCGCCCATACCGCTGAATAACAATACGACCGATCAACCGGGCCGACCACCTCGTACTCGAGATAGAGCGGCTAATAACTCCGCACACCCCCTCCTCATAAAGGAAAGGAGGTCGCAACCTAGAACCAGAAACATGATTTACGACAAAAGGGCTGGCTGAACCAGGTCCATTTATGGATTCATGGAACGCGTTCCCACACATGATCAGGGCCATCAAACCAAATATGCAGGTAACTTACCAGTTCGGAACCAACACCGAACACTGCAACCGTCGGGCCCGCACCGCGACACAACCAAATATAGGGGTGCTGCACACCCCTTGTGCTTCACCGATGAGGTGCTGGATCATGAATTTCCAGAAGGGTTCAAACCCGTGAATATCGAGGCATACGACGGAACGCGATAGACCCTGCGGTCTAGATAGAAAACTTTATTCTTCACATCCACATGGCTCGCGGAGACGAGCTCCACGCCATCAAATACCTACCCCTCAAACTAAAAGGACCAGCTTAGCACTAGCTGAAAAGCCTCCCCGAAAATTCCATCGGAAGCTGGGAGGAACATGAGGACACTTTCAGGGCCAATTTCCAAGGGACCTATGTCCGACCTTCGGATGCAAACGATCTAAGTCATATAACCCAACAACCCGGAGAGTCAACCCGTAAGCTTTGGAACCGATTTCTCACTAAGAAGAACCAAATCGTCGACTATCCGGACGCTGAAGCCTTAGCAGCTTTCAAACACAGTGTTCGGGATGAATGGCTGGCCAGACACCTAGGCCAGGAAAAGCCAAGGACAATGGCAGCCTTAACTACACTCATGACCCGCTTTTGCGCAGGAGAGGACAGCTGGTTGGCCTGTAGCAACACCAGCGATCCTGGCACATCCGAAGTCAAGGATGGCAATGAAAAGCCATGACACAATAAAAAAATGTCGGAACAATGGAGAAAGCCCGGACAATACAGTGGTAAACGCCGGATTCAGGGGCTCCAGACCCGGTCAACGGAAAAAGTCACTTAAAGGCAGCAGAGATGGTCCATCTAACCTAGATAAAATTCTCGAAAGGTCCTGCCAGATTCATGGCACCCCCGACAAACCAGCCAATCATACCAACAGAGAATGTAGGGTCTTCAAGCAGGCCAGCAAGCTCAACGCTGAACACAAGGGGAAGGGACCACAAAGCGAAGATGAGGACGAATCTCGCCAGCCAAATATGGGGGCACAAAAGAAATTTCCATCGGAGGTCAAAACAGTGAACATGATTTATGTCACTCATATCCCAAAGAGGGAGCGCAAAAGCGCACTTAGAGACGTGTATGCTATAGAGCCTGTCACCCCCAAATTCAAACCCATGGTCGGCCTGTCCGATCACCTTCGATCACAGGGATCATCCGACTAGTATCCGTCATGGGGGCTTGGCTGCCTTAGTGCTCGACCCAATAATTGACGGATACCACCTCACCCGAGTCCTCATGGACGGCGGCAGTAGTCTCAATCTGATATATCAAGACACTGTCCGTAAGATGGGGATAGACCCATCAAGAATCAAGCAAAGCAGCACTACCTTTAAAGGAGTAATAATAGGCATAGAGGCCTGCTACACAGGCACCCTAACATTGGACGTCGTCTTCGGCTCTCCCGAAAACTTTCAAAGCAAGGAGCTAATCTTCGACATTGCTCCATTCTGAAGTGGCTATCACGCACTACTCGGATGAACGGCCTTTGCCCGTTTTAATGCAATCCCGCACTATGCTTATCTTAAGCTCAAGATGCCCGGACCGTGTGGCGTTATCACGGTGAGCGGAAGTACAGAGCATTCTCTTCGTACAGAAGAATACGCGGCCGCTCTAGTAGCCGAAGCTCGAAGCGGCCTTTTAAAGCCGAACAACTCATTGGTCCTCAAGACCGCAGACACAGCCAAACGTGTTCAGTGCACACTGATGCAACAAAGTGTAGCGTAAGTATTTCCCTCAGTTTTGAGAACCAAGGTATCAATCCAGTAGGAGGCTCCTCAAAAGTCCCACGCACCTACACAAACAAACTGAGAACTCGCAACCAACGCAATAAAGGGGTTGTCAATCCCTTCATGGCCACTTGCGAAAGTGAGATCTAATAAAGATAGTATGATAAGATAAATATATTTTTGGTATTTTATAATATAGATGCAAAAAGTAAAGATGCAAATAAAGTAGATTGAAAGAAAATATGATAAGAGATAGACCTGGGGGCCATAGGTTTCACTAGAGGCTTCTCTCAAGATAGCATAAGTATTACGGTGGGTGAAAAAATTACTGCGGAGCAATTGATAGAAAAGCGCATAGTTATGAGATTATCTAGGCATGATCATGTATATAGGCATCACGTCCATAACAAGTAGACCGACTCCTGCCTGCATCTACTACTATTACTCCACACATCAACCGACTCCTGCCTGCATCTAGAGTATTAAGTTCATAAGAACAGAGTAACGCATTAAGCAAGATGACATGATGTAGAGGGATAAACACATGCAATATGTTATAAACCCCATCTTGTTATCCTCGATGGCAACAATACAATACGTGTCTTGCAACCCTTTCTGTCACTGGGTAAGAACACCGCAAGATTGAACCCAAAGCTAATCACTTCTCCCATGGCAAGAAAGATCAATCTAGTAGGACAAACCAAACTAATAATTCGAAGAGACTTGCAAAGATAACTCAATCTTACATAAAAGAATTCAGAGAAGATTCAAATATTATTCATAGATAAACTTGATCATAAACCCACAATTCATCGGATCTCGACAAACACACCGCAAAAAGAGATTACATCGAATAGATCTCCACAAGAGAGGGGGAGAACATTGTATTGAGATCCAAAAAGAGAGAAGAAGCCATCTAGCTAATAACTATGGACCCATAGGTCTGTGGTAAACTACTCACAACTCATCGGAGGGGCAAGGATGTTGATGTAGAGGCCCTCCGTGGTTGCTTCCCCCTCCGGTAGAGTGCTGACAAGGGCTCCAAGATGGGATCTCGCGGATACAGAAGGTTACATCAGTGGAAATTGTGTTTCGTGGTGCTCCTGGATGTTTTCGGGCTACGTAGGCATATATAGGAGGAAGAAGTACGTCGGTGGCCGCCCATGGGGCCCACGAGACAGGGGGTGCGCCCTATAGGGGGGGGGGGGGCGCCCTCCTATCTCATGGGGCCCTTGGAGGCTTCTTGACTTGCACTCCAAGCTCTCTGGATCAGATTTGTTCCAAAAATAACGCTCCCCAAGGTTTCATTCCGTTTGGACTCCGTTTGATATTCCTTTTCTTCGAAATACTGAAATAGGCAAAAAAACAGCAATATGGGCTGGGCCTCCGGTTAGTAGGTTAGTCCCAAAAATGATATAAATGTGTGAAATAAAGCCCATAAACATCCAAAAGGGGTAATATAATAGCATGGAACAATCAAAAATTATAGATATGTTGGAGACGTATCAAGCATCCCCAAGCTTAATTCCTGCTCGTCCTCGAGTAGGTAAATGATAAAAAGAGAATTTTTGATGTGGTATGCTACCTAGCATAATTCATAATGTAATTTTCTTTATTGTGGCATTAATGTTTAGATCCAAATGAATACAAAATAAAAGTTCATATTGACATAAGAAATAGTAACACTTCAAGCATACTAATCAAAGTAATCATGTCTTCTCAAAATAACATGGCAAAAGAAAGTTCATCCCTACAAAATCATATAGTTAGGCTATGCTTCATTTTCGTCACACAAAGATGTTCCCAACTTCTATACCCCCGATGACAAGCCAAGCAATTGTTTCATACTTAAATAATCTCAAACTTTTTCAACCTTCACGCAATATATGAGCATGAGCCATGGATATAGCACTATGGGTGGAATAGAATATGATGATGGGGATTGTGTGGAGAAGACAAAAAAAAGAGAAAGTCTGACATTGACGAGGATAATCAACGGGCTATGGAGATGCCCATCAATTGATGTCAACATGAGGAGTAGGGATTGCCATGCAACGGATGCACTAGAGCTATGAATGCTCAACAAAAGAAAACTAGTGGGTGTGCATCCAACTTGCTTGCTCACGAAGACCTAGGGCATTTGAGGAAGCCCATCGTAGGAATATACAAGCCAAGTTCTATAATGAAAAAAATTCCCACTAGTATGAAAAAGACAACTTATGAGACTCACCATATGAAAAACATGGTGCTACTTTGAAGCACAATATATGAGACTCACTACATGAAGAACAAGGTGCTACTTTGAAGCACAAGTGTGGAAAAAGAGATAGTAACATTGCCCTTTTTATTTATTTCTTTTTTTTCTTCCTTTTTTTGGGCCTTTCATTTTTTTCTCTTGGCCTTTCTTCTATTTTTTTTCTTTTTTTTCTTTGGGCAATGCTCTAATAATGATGATCATCACACTTCTATTGATTACAACATAAGAATTACAGCTCGAAGCTAGAACAAGATATGACTCTATATGAATGCCTCCCGCGGTGTAACGGGATGGTGCAATGAATCAAGAGTGACATGTATGAAAAATAATGCTTGGTGGCTTTGTCACAAATACAATGTCAACTACATGATCATGCAATGGCAATATGACAAAAGTAAAGTATGTCATGAAAATGATGAATGGAACGGTGGAAAGTTGCATGGCAATATATCTCGGAATGGCTATGGAAATGCCATAATGGGTAGGTATGGTGGCTGTTTTGAGGAAGATATAAGGAGGTTTATGTGTGATAGAGTGTATCGTGTCATGGGGTTTGGATGCACCGGCGAAGTTTGCACCAACTCTCAAGGTGAGAAAGGGCAATGCACGGTACCGAAGAGGCTAGCAAAGGTGGAAGGGTAGAAGTGCGTATAATCCATGGACTCAGCATTAGTCAAAAGAACTCATATACTTATTGCAAAAATTTAGAACTCATAAAAAATTCAAGTACTACGCGCATGCTCCTAGGGGGATAGATTGGTAGGAAGAGACCATTGCTCGTCCCCGACCGCCACTCATAAGGATGCAAAGCCAAGTACACTTCATGTTTCAAATTTGCTACACAACTTTAACCATACGTGCATGCTACGGGACTTGCTAACTTCAACACAAGCATTCTTCGAATTCATAATCACCCAACTAGCATGACTTTAATATCACTACCTCCATATCTCAAAACAATTATCAAGTATCAAGTTGATCATAGCATCCAATTCACTTCCTATGATAGTTTTTATTATACCCAACTTGGATGCTCATCATTCTAGGACCAACTTTATGATAATAGAAAATACCATGCTGTTCTAAAAGACTCTCAAAATAATATAAGTGAAACATGAGAGACTAGCAATTTCTTCAAAATTAAGACACCACCGTGCTCTAAAAGATATAAGTGAAGCACTAGAGCAAAAACTATAAAGCTCAAAAGATATAAGTGAAGCACATAGAGCATTCTAGCAAATTCTATTCAAATAGGCTTCTCCCAAAAGGTTTGTATAGCAAGGATGATTGTGGTAAACTAAAAAGCAAAGACTAATATAATACACGACGCTCCAAGCAAAACACATATCATGTGGCGAATAAAAATATAGCTCCAAGTAAAGTTACCAATGAACGAAGATGAAAGACGGGATGCCTTCCCGGGGCATCCCCAAGCTTAGGATTTTTGCTATTATTGAATATCTTGGGGTGCCATAAGCATCCCCAAGCTTAGGCTCTTGCCACTCCTTATTCCATAGTCCATAAAAGCTTTACCCAAAACTTGAAAACTTCACAACACAAAACTCAACAGGAAATCTTATAAGCTCCGTTAGTGAAAGAAAACAAAACCACCACATAAGGTACTGCAATGAACTCATTATTTATTTAATTTGGTGTTAAACCTACTGTATTCCAACTTCTTTATGGTTCATAGACTGAATTACTAGCCATAGATGCATTGAAATAAGCAAACAACACATGAAAAACAGAATCTGTCAAAAACAGAACAGTCTGTAGCAATCTGTAACTAACGCAAACTTATGGAAATCTAAAAATCCTACCAAAATAGGAAGTCCTGGAAAATTTGTCTATTGAACAGAAGAAAGAATAATCAACGCAAAATCATGTTCCTGTGAATTAACAAAATTATATTCGTGCGCGCAAAGTTTCTGTTTTTCAGCAGAATCAAATCAACTATCATCGTAGGTTATCCTATAGGTTCTACTTGGCACAAACACTAATTAAAAGATAAAAACACATCTAAACAGAAGGTAGATGAAAGATTTATTACTAAACAGGAGCAAAAACAAAAAACATAAAGAAAATTGGGTTGCCTCCCAACTAGCGCTATTGTTTAACGCCCCTAGCTAGGCATAAAAAGCAAAGATAGATCTAACGAGTGCCATCTTTGGCACTAGATTCATAAGTAGCACGCATGATAGATTCATAAGGTAATTTGACTTTCTTTCTTGGAAAGTGCTCCATGGCTTTCTTTAATGGAAATTGGAATCTAATATTTTTTTGACAGAAAGACTGTAAGGGAACCCCCTACAGTATAATTGGTGCAACAAACCCAAATTGCAAGTACCATGCCTTGAACCTGGGTGGGTGGGAAGGCATCAGCCCCTTCCCACCACTAGGCTATGCCTTAGTCTGCAATTGGAATCTAATATTCCCTTCCTTCATATCAATAATCGCACCAATCATTCTAAGGAAAGGTCTACCAAGAATAATAGGGCAAGAAAGATTGCAATCTATATCAAGAACGATAAAATCTACGGGCACCAAATTTCTATTTGCAACAATAAGGACATCATTGATCCTTCCCATAGGCTTTTCAATGGTGGAATCCGCAAGGTGCAAATTTAAAGAGCAATCATCAAGATCAAGGAAACCTAGAATATCACATAAAGTTTTCGGAATCGTGGAAACACTAGCACCCAAATCACACAAAGCAAAACACTCATAATCTTTAATTTTAATCTTTATAGTAGGCCCCCACTTATCATTAAGTTTTCTAGGTATAGAAACTTCCAAATTAAGTTTTTCATCATAAGATTGCATCAAGGCATCAACAATATGTTTGGCAAAAGCTTTGTTTTGACTATAAGCATGAGGAGAATTAACAACGGATTGCAACAAGGAAATACACCCTTTTAAAGAACAATTATCGTAATCAAATTCCTTGAAATCCGAGATAGTAAGTTCAACATTATTAGAAGTTGAGGATTCTCCAATCTCACTTTTACCAAATTTAACATCAAGATCTAAAGACTCCGAATTTTTGGGACGCCTTCTAGGCAAAGTGGATTCGTCATCACTCCCATAATCATCAAAATTCATATTGCAAAACATAGATCTAATCAGAGACGCATCAATCACTTTAAGATCCTCATCATTATTTTCATGAAGACTAGAAGAACACGCTTTTATAAAGCTTTCTCTTTTAGCCGCAATCTAGCGGTTCTTTCCTTGCACTCGTCAATGGAAATTCTCATTACTTTGAGAGACTCATTGATATCATGCTTAGGAGAAGAAGATCCAAGTTTAAGAGAATTAACATCAAGCGAAAGTCTATCAATGTTCCTAGCCAAATCATCAACTTTAAGCAATTTTTCTTCAAGCAAGGCATTAAAATTCTTTTGAGAAATCATAAATTCTTTCACACTATTCTCAAAATCAGAGGGCATCTTATTAAAATTACCGTAAGAATTATTGTAGGAATTTCCATAATTATTAGAGGGATTACTAGGGAATGGTCTAGCATTAAAATTTCCTCTATAAACATTGTTTCCAAAACTATTCCTACCAACAAAATTCACATCCATAGATTCATTATTATTCTCAATCAAGGAAGACAAAGGCATATCATTGGGATCAAGAGGAGTATTTTTAGTAGCAAACATCTTCATAAGTTCATCCATCATTCCACTCAAAACATTGATTTCTTCTATAGCATGCACTTTTTTACTAGAAGATCTTTCGGTGTGCCGTTGAGAATAATTAGCCATGATATTATCAAGCAATTTTGTAGCATCTCCTAACGTGATTTCCATAAAGGTGCCTCCCGCGGCCGAGTCTAAGAGATTCCTAGAAGCAAAGTTCAAACCGGCATAAAAATTTTGTATGATCATCCATAAATTCAAACCATGAGTACGGCAATTGCGAAGCATCAATTTCATTCTTTCCCAAGATTGGGCAACATGCTCATGATCAAGTTGTTTAAAATTCATAATATCATTCCTAAGAGTGATGATCTTAGCGGAAGGAAAATACTTAGAGATAAAAGCATCTTTGCACTTGTTCCAAGAATCAATACTATTTTTAGGCAAAGACGAAAACCAAACTTTAGCACGATCTCTAAGTGAAAACGGAAATAACTTCAATTTGACAATATTGTTATCTGCATCTTTCTTCTTTTGCATATCACACAAATCAACAAAATTGTTTAGATGAGTAGCGGCATCTTCACTAGGAAGGCCGGCGAATTGATATTTCATAACAAGATTCAACAAAGCGGTATTGATTTCACAAGACTCAACATCATTAAGAGGAGCAATCGGAGTACTAAGGAAATCATTATTATTGGTATTCGAGAAGTCACACAACTTGGTATTATCTTGTGCCATGGCAACAAGTAATCCAACACACAAGCAATCAGAAAAATGGCAAGCGGAAAAGAGAGGAGGAGATTGGGAAAGAGAGGGCGAATAAAACGACAAGGGTGAAGTGGGGGAGAGGAAAACGAGAGGCAAATGGCAAATAATGTAAATGCGAGGGAGATCGGTTTGTGATGGGTACTTGGTATGTCTTGACTTGAGCGAAGACCTCCCCGGAAACGGCGCCAGAAATCCTTCTTGCTACGTCTTGAGCTTGTGTTGGTTTTCCTTGAAGAGGAGAGGGTGATGCAGCAAAGTGTAGCGTAAGTATTTCCCTCAGTTTTGAGAACCAAGGTATCAATCCAGTAGGAGGCTCCTCAAAAGTCCCACGCACCTACACAAACAAACTGAGAACTCGCAACCAACGCAATAAAGGGGTTGTCAATCCCTTCACGACCACTTGCGAAAGTGAGATCTAATAAAGATAGTATGATAAGATAAATATATTTTTGGTATTTTATAATATAGATGCAAAAAGTAAAGATGCAAATAAAGTAGATTGAAAGCAAATATGATAAGAGATAGACCTGGGGGCCATAGGGTTCACTAGAGGCTTCTCTCAAGATAGCATAAGTATTACGGTGGGTGAACAAATTACTGTCGAGCAACTGATAGAAAAGCGCATAGTTATGAGATTATATAGGCATGATCATGTATATAGGCATCACGTCCATAACAAGTAGATCGACTCCTGCCTGCATCTACTACTATTACTCCACACATCGACCGACTCCTGCCTGCATCTAGAGTATTAAGTTCATAAGAACAGAGTAAAGCATTAAGCAAGATGACATGATGTAGAGGGATAAACACATGCAATATGATATAAACCCCATCTTGTTATCCTAGATGGCAACAATATGATACGTGTCTTGCAACCCTTTCTGTCACTGGGTAAGAACACCGCAAGATTGAACCCAAAGCTAAGCACTTCTCCCATGGCAAGAAAGATCAATCTAGTAGGCTAAACCAAACTGATAATTCAAAGAGATTTGCAAAGATAACTCAATCATACATAAAAGAATTCAGAGAAGATTCAAATATTATTCATAGATAAACTTGATCATAAACCCACAATTCATCGGATCTTGACAAACACACCGCAAAATGAGATTACATCGAATAGATCTCCACAAGAGAGGGGGAGAACATTGTATTGAGATCCAAAAAGAGAGAAGAAGCCATCTAGCTAATAACTATGGACCTGTAGGTCTGTGGTAAACTACTCACAACTCATCGGAGGGGTAAGGATGTTGATGTAGAGGCCCTCCGTGGTTGCTTCCCCCTCCGGCAGAGTGCCGACAAGGGCTCCAAGATGGGATCTCGCGGATACAGAAGGTTACGGTGGTGGAAATTGTGTTTCGTGGTGCTCCTGGATGTTTTCGGGGTACGTAGGCATATATAGGAGGAAGAAGTACGTCGGTGGCCGCCCGAGGGGCCCACGAGACAGGGGGGCGCGCCCTACAGGGGGGGGGCTCCTATATCATGGGGCCCTCGGAGGCTTCTTGACTTGCACTCCAAGCTCTCCGGATCAGATTTGTTCCAAAAATAATGCCCCCGAAGGTTTCATTCCGTTTGGACTCCGTTTGATATTCCTTTTCTTCGAAATACTGAAATAGGCAAAAAAACAGCAATATGGGCTGGGCCTCTGGTTAATAGGTTAGTCCCAAAAATGATATAAATGTGTAAAATAAAGCCCATAAACATCCAAAAGGGGTAATATAATAGCATGGAACAATCAAAAATTATAGATACGTTGGAGACGTATCACACACCTACGTGTAAAAGCTCAGATAAACATGTGCTTGTTTAGCAGCCCTGCCCCCATATATCGCCCCATAAGAAGACTGTACATATTTTCCCGTATACATAAATATACACTCAAAATTCCTTGGGTAGCGCTGGGGGCACCCTGCACATAAGAAGTCTATAGTTCAGCTTGACCCTATTCGGACTCAAGAAGCTACAGTCACGGTTCATCAAAACCAACAAACTATACCCACGGCCGTACCAGATTCTTTCACCTGGTTCTTTCTTTTTTACAGATAGGCCATCATGATATACCCTTCAAGGATATTGCACAACGGAGACAAAGGCGCAGACGTGCAGCAGGGCCCCGTTTCGAGGTCTCTGTTTAGATTAAGACCCTGTGTAAACCTTTTTTTATTATTATCTCTTGTTGTTTCATACCCTCCTGGCATATAAAACGCCTAGGAAAGATATCGGCAGTACTTGCGAACTTACGATTTGCCGTACTAAAATGGATGTTATAGAAGCAGCCAGCAGTGTGCTTTGAGAACTATATTCTCGCCACAGGCGCTCTCTCATCACGTCGGGCGTAGCACGTGCCTTGAATTCAGGGTTCATTACCGGGGGCTGTACCCAGCCCGGTATATATTAAAAAGTCCGAATACCTTCAGGAGTGTTCGGCGTTGCGAGTTTTGGCCTTATATGCATCAGCTCCGAATCATGTCTTGGGTCAATAGTTGGGTTTGCCCGGCTCCTGTGCTTGCTACTTTACGTTCCGTTCTATCGGCTAAGGCGGCCAAGGGAGAACTACTGTGATTGTGCCCTGGTTCATCCGGACGAGCACCTCAGTAGAGAAAGCTGAAAACTGACTGTCATGATAAGGCGAGAGCTGGTCAACCACTCGATGACTCAGCGGAATCTTCATGATTCCTCCGCATTAACGAAGGACCGGTTTCCTGGTCATGTATGTAAACGCACCATATTCGGATAAACACGGACATACCACGTGCTATATAGTAGCCCCACCGTCAAACTCCTATGGCTAAGTGAAAGTGTTAAAGCTCTATAGTCCGATTGCCTAGTTCGTCGCACTAACACCCCCTTAACGGACCAAGACATTGGGTCAAGTGTGATCAAGTGCTTTTCCGAACACCCCTGCGTTATGCGCGAGGGGGCTGAAGCTGACGACTGCAAACTTTCAGGTTATATACATATATACATAAACAGCCGCACAGGAGGCACTAGAATACTTTACGGGCAAAAGTATAAACACAGCCTTCATTATCATAAGCATTGTTTTTACAATTCGGATGCATGTTACTCGAACATAATATTCTTCGAGCACTGACCCTCTATCAAGCGGGCACCCTCTAATACTTCTTCAAATATTGATCTGGTGTGTCCTGACCCCCGGGCGGACCCCCTGTGGCAATATCGGTGGCCTTCATCTTCGCCCAATACGTCTTCACATGGGCAAGGGCCATCTTTGCACCTTCTATGCATGTTGACCGCTTGACAGCGTCGATATGCGACACCGCACAAACAAGTTGCTGCACTAAACCAAAATAACTATTCGCAGTTGGTCCCCCAGGCCATAGCCGGTCCACGACAGCCTTCATGGCAAGTCCGGATATCCTGTGGAGCTCTGCCCATTCGGCCATCTGCTCATTCAATAGCAGCGAATGCCTTGGCATGCTAAGCTGCGACCAGAAAAGCCATTCCACTTCATGGCCTTCTTGGGCCTGGAAAAACTACGTCGCATCAGAAGCACTCTTCGACAAGTCCAAATATGCATCCAGAGAACTCCACATTTGATCAAGCGGGGCATACTTCGGATCACCGAACTTAGTTCGTAATAAAAAAGGCTTCCTAGCCACGATCTCCCTGGCTTGCCGGATCTCTTCCCGTGCCGCTCTGGCCTCTGACCAGGTTTCCTTTGCCGCTTGTAAGACCTTCTCAAGGTCAGCCGCTTTTTCTTTGGTCTCTTTCTTAAGATGTGCATATTGGCTAGCGGCATCCCTTAGCTCAAGCGCCATGTTGGATATTTTCTCCTCACTCAGGCGATGAGCAGCCTGTTCAGCTTTTAATTCACCAACTGCCTTCTCGGCAGCCGCGTTGCTTATCCTGGCTTGCTCCTTGGCCCGGGCAAGCTCAGCCCGAAGGGTCTCCACGACGGCAGCACCATCTGCAGTCAAGCATACTATAAATTCCAGCATCATGCTCCTATTTATACTCACTGACTGCCCAAAAGACATACCTTGCGCCTCGTCAAGCCGCTTGTTCATGAGCGTGATGTCATCATCTGCCACATCAAGTTGCCGCTTCAGTTCGGCAAATTGGGCAGCCTGGGTAGTGGTTGGGGCTGCAGCCGCCTATGTAAAAATTAGCAAAGTTATTACCTGAGCATATTTATCTTTCGATCCTCTAATCGTCCCATTCAGAGGACAACCAGAGTCTCAGGGGATACTATCTTTACACAGTGCACATTGTGTTTTTGGTACAAAACAAGAGGCTACATTACGTACCTCAAAGCCTCTTAGCAGGCTCGTAAAGGCTTCATTCAATCCGCTTTTTGCGGACGAAATTCTCTCAATCACCGTACCCATTAAGGTACGATGTTCCTCTGAGATAGGCGTGATACGTCTCCAACGTATCTATAATTTTTGATTGCTCCATGCTACTTTATCTACTGTTTTGGACTATATTGGGCTTTATTTTCCACTTCTATATTATTTTTGGGACTAACCTATTAACCGGAGGCCCAGCCCAGAATTGCTATTTTTTGCCTATTTCAATATTTCGAAGAAACGGAATATCAAACGGAGTCCAAATGGAACGACACCTTCGAGAACGTGATTTTCTCACCGAGTGTGATCCAGGAGACTTGGACCCTACTCCAAGAAGCTTCCGAGGAGGTCACGAGAGTGGAGGGCGCCCCCTGGGCGCGCCCCCTACCTCGTGGGCCCCTTGGAGCTCCACCGACGTACTCCTTCCTCCTATATATACCTACATATCCCCAATAGACCAGACACGGAGCCAAAAACCTAATTCCACCGCCGCAACCTTCTGTATCCACGAGATCCCATCTTGGGGCCTGTTCCGGAGCTCCGACGGAGGGGGCATCCACCATGGAGGGCTTCTACATCATCACCATAGCCCCTCCGATGAAGTGTGAGTAGTTTACTTCAGACCTTCAGATCCATAGCTAGTAGCTAGATGGCTTCTTCTCTCTTTTTGGATCTCAATACAATGTTCTCCCCCTCTCTCATGGAGATCTATTCGATGTAATCTTCTTTTTGCGGTGTGTTTGTTGAGACCGATGAATTGTGGGTTTATGATCCAACTTATCTATGGAAAATATTTGATTCTTCTCTGAATTCTTTTATGTATGATTGAGTTATCTTTGCAAGTCTCTTCAAATTATCCGTTTGGTTTGGCCAACTAGATTGGTAGTTCTTGCAATGGGAGAAGTGCATGGCTTTGGGTTCAATCTTGCGGTGTCCTTACTCAGTGACAGAAAGAGTTGCAAGGCACGTATTGTATTGTTGCCATTGAGGATAACAAGATGGGTTTTTTATCATATTGCATGAATTTATCCCTCTACATCATGTCATCTTGCTTAAGGCGTTACTCTGTTTTTAACTTAATACTCTAGATGCATGCTGGATAGCGGTCGATGAGTGGAGTAATAGTAGTAGATGCAGAATCGTTTCGATCTACTTGTCACGGACGTGATGCCTATATACATGATCATTGCCTAGATATGCTCATAACTATGCTCAATTTTGTCAATTGCTCAACAGTAATTTGTTCACCCACCGTAGAATACTTATGCTCTTGAGAGAAGCCACTAGTGAAACCTATGGCCCCCGGGTCTATTCTCATCATATCAATCTATATCACTTTATTTACTTGCTTTGTTTTACTCTGCCTTTACTTTTTTACTTTGCATCTATCTATCAAAAATACCAAAAATATTATCTCTATCAAATCTCACTCTCGTAAGTAACTGTGAAGGGATTGACAACCCCTAAGCGCTAGTTGCGAGTTGCTATCGTGTTCTGCAGGTACGAGGGACTTGCGCGTGACCTCCTACTGGATTGATACCTTGGTTCTCAAAAACTGAGGGAAATACTTACGCTACTGTGCTGCATCATCCTCTCCTCTTCGGGGAGAACCAATGCAAGCTCGAGACGTAGCAAGAAGAATTTCTGGCGCCGTTGCCGGGGAGGCTTACGCAAAAGTCAACATACCAAGTACCCATCGCAATCCCTATCTCTCGCATTACATTATTTGCCATTTGCCTCTCGTTTTCCTCTCCCCCACTTCACCCTTGCCATTTTATTCGCCCTCTCTTTCCCAATCTCCTCCTCCTTTCCCTTTTGTTTGCTTTCTTCCGCCTTACTTTTTCTACCTCTATGTCTGAAATTGGGGAGACTATCGTCGATATTGACAACAATGATAATACAGAAAATCCCGAGGCTCCGGCCGATGAACCTCCTATCTTGCATACCAAAAAGTTTCGAATCGGTAGTGGTAACATCATTGACAAAGGCGTTATTCAAGATTTCTTTACTTGTGTCGGTGCTTTACCTTCCATGGGCTGTTCTATTCTACATAGAACCAGTAGCCTTGCGGATGCTATAGCTATGCTTGTGGTTGAACTTGAAAGACAATTTATGCATATGCACCCTTGCATACAGAAAATTTTCTTAGAATTCTCCAATATTGAGAACTCTTCTATTAAGCGCGCAGTTACTATCTTTTTGGCTCACGAATTTAGATTTATCATAAGAGAAGTCAAAGAAATCTTTTCGCACTATAGGGTGGACGCCGGTCGTCCACCCATAGAAGCACTCCTCTATGATCAAGAGGAAATTAGATGTTTTCAATCTTCGAACTATGTCGCTTTCAATGAAAACCTTAGAAAAAAGGTCCCTATCAATGTCTTAGTTGATTGCATTAACGAGCTTAATAATGATTTTGCCCTTAGAAATAATGAGCTAGGATACTCCCTCGAGTATAAGCTCACAAGATTTTGCCAAAAGAATGCTTTCAGTGATGAAATAGTTGTGTACTATGAAGGGCCAAGGGAGGAACCCGTTCCTCCCGTGATTGATCTTGGGGATTTTTTTCCCGCTAAATTTAGCCCTTTTGATTATTTTTGCTTGCCTCAAAGGAAACTTGCTGCCGAACGTAGGGAATACGAGATGAGCTTTGAAGATCTATCTTATTATTACGGCACAACCTAGATCTATCCTTGCTTTTATGCCTAGCTAGGGGCGTTAAACGATAGCGCTTGTTGGGAGGCAACCCAATTTTATTTTGTGTTTTTTGTTTTTGCTTCTGTTTAGGAATAAATAATCCATCTACCTTCTGTTTGGATGTGGTTTTATGTTTTAATTAGTGTTTGTGCCAAGTAAGACCTATAGGATAACCTACGATGATAGTTGATTTGATTCTGCTGAAAAACAGAAACTTTAGCGCTCACGAGATTAGCTGCCATTTTTTACTGGAGAGTTCTTTTGCGTTGATTCTTTTTGCTGCTGATCAATAAACAAATTTTCCAGTACTTCCTATTTTGGTAGAATTTTTAGAGTTCTAGAAGTTTGCGTTAGTTACAGATTACTACAGACTATTATGTTTTTGACAGATTCTGTTTTTCGTGTGTTGTTTGCTTATTTTGATGAATCTATGGCTAGTAAATTAGTTTATAAACCATAGAGAAGTTGGAATACAGTAGATTTAACACCAATATAAATAAATAATGAGTTCATTACAGTACCTTGAAGTAGTCTTTTGTTTTCTTTCTCTAACGGAGCTCACGAGATTTCTGTTGAGTTTTGTGTTGTGAAGTTTTCATGTTTTGGGTGAATTCTTTTGATGGATTATGGAACAAGGAGTGGCAAGAGCCTAAGATTGGGGATGCCCATGGCACCCCCAAGATAATCCAAGGACACCAAAAAGTCAAAGCTTGGGGATGCCCCGGAAGGCATCCCCTCTTTCGTCCACTTCCATCGGTAATTTACTTGGAGCTATATTTTTATTCACCAACATGATATGTGTTTTGCTTGGAGCGTCTTGTATTATTTGTGTCTTTGCTTGTTAGTCTACCACAATCATCCTTGCTGTACACACCTTTTGAGAGAGCCATACATGATTTGGAATTTGTTAGAATACTCTATGTGCTTCACTTATATTTTTTGAGCTTGATAGTTTTGCTCATAGTGCTTCACTTGTATCTTTTGAGCGTGATAGTTTTTGCTCTAGTGCTTCACTTAGATCTTTTAGAGCATGGTGGTGGATTTGTTTTAAAGAAACTTGATCTCTCATGCTTCACTTAGATTATTTTGAGAGTCATTAATAGCATGGTAATTGGCTTAATGTTAATATACTTAGTGTTCAAGATATGTGAAACTTTCTTTTGAGTGAATTGAATACTAAGATAAATTTAATGCTTAATAATTGTTTTGAGATATGGAGGTAATAATATCAAAGTCGTGCTAGTTGAGTAGTTGTGAATTTGAGAAATACTTGTGTTGAAGTTTGTAAGTCCCGTAGCATGCACGTATGGGTAAAGTTGTGTAACAAATTTGAAGCATGAAGTGTACCTGGCTTGTGCATCCTTATGAGTGGCGGTCGGGGACGAGCGATGGTCTTTTCCTACCAATCTATCCCCCTAGAAGCATTGTGCGTAGTACTTGACTTTTGATGGCTTCTAATTTTTTGCAATAAGTATATGAGTTCTTTTGACTAATGTTGAGTCCATGGATTATACGCACTCTCACCTTTCCGCCGTTGCTAGCCTCTTCGGTACCGTGCATTGCCCTTTCTCACATTGAGAGTTGGTGCAAACTTCGCTGGTGCATCCAAACCCCGGGATATGATACGCTCTTTCACACATAAACCTCCTTATATCTTCCTCAAAACAGCCACCATACCTACCTATTATGGCATTTCCATAACCATTCCGAGATATATTGCCATGCAACTTTCCACCGTTCCGTTCATCATGACATACTTTACTTTTGTCATATTACCATTGCATGATCTTGTAGTTGACATCGTATTTGTGGAAAAGCCACCATGCATTATTTTTCATACATGTCACTCTTGATTTATTGCACCATCCCGGTACACCACCGGAGGCATTCATATAGAGTCATATCTTGTTCTAGCTTCGAGTTGTAATTGTTGAGTTGTAAGAAAAATAAAAGTGTGATGATCATCATTATTAGAGCATTGTCCCAAGTGAGGAAAGGATGATGGAGACTATGATTCCCCCACAAGTCGGGATGAGACTCCGGACGAAAAAAAGAGAGGCCAAAGAAGCCCAAAAAAAAGAGAGGCCATAAAAAAAGAGAAAAGGCCCAAATAAAAAAATGATGAGAGAAAAAGAGAGAAGGGACAATGTTACTATCCTTTTACCACACTTGTGCTTCAAAGTAGCACCTTGTTCTTCATGTAGTGAGTCTCATATAGTGTGCTTCAAAGTAGCACCTTGTTCTTCATGTAGTGAGTCTCATAAGTTTTCTTTTTATACTAGTGGGAATTTTTCATTATAGAACTTGGCTTGTATATTCCTACGATGGGCTTCCTCAAATGCCCTAGGTCTTCATGAGCAAGCAAGTTGGATGCACACCCACTAGTTTTCTTTTGTTGAGCATTCATAGCTCTAGTGCATCCGTTGCATGGCAATCCCTACTCCTCATGTTAACATCAATTGATGGGCATCTCCATAGCCCGTTGATTAGCCTCGTCAATGTGAGACTTTCTCTTTTTTGTCTTCTCCACACAATCCCCATCATCATATTCTATTCCACCCATAGTGCTATATCCATGGCTCGCGCTCATGTATTGCGCGAAGGTTGAAAAAGTTTGAGATTATTTGAGTATGAAACAATTGCTTGGATTGTCATCGGGGGTATAGAAGTTGGGAACATCTTTGTGTGACGAAAATGAAGCATAGCCTAACTATATGATTTTGTAGGGATGAACTTTCTTTGGCCATGTTATTTTGAGAAGACATGATTGCTTTGATTAGTATGCTTGAAGTATTATTATTTTTATGTCAATATGAACTTTTATCTTGAATCCTTCAGATCTGAATATTCATACCATGATTAAGAAGATTTACATTGAAATTATGCCAAAGTATCACTCCGCATCAAAAATTCTTTTTTATCATTTACCTACTCGAGGACGAGTAGGAATTAAGCTTGGGGATGCTTGATACGTCTCCAACGTATCTATAATTTTTGATTGCTCCATGCTACTTTATCTACTGTTTTGGACTATATTGGGCTTTATTTTCCACTTTTATATTATTTTTGGGACTAACCTATTAACCGGAGGCCCAGCCCAGAATTGCTGTTTTTTGCCTATTTCAGTATTTCGAAGAAACGGAATATCAAACGGAGTCCAAACGGAATGAAACCTTCGGGAACGTGATTTTCTCACCGAACGTGATCCAGGAGACTTGGACCCTACTCCAAGAAGCTTCCGAGGAGGTCACGAGGGTGGAGGGCGCGCCCCCCTGGGCGCGCCCCCCTACCTCGTGGGCCCCTCGGAGCTCCACCGACGTACTCCTTCCTCCTATATATACCTACGTATCCCCAATAGACCAGACACGGAGCCAAAAACCTAATTCCACCGCCGCAACCTTCTGTATCCACGAGATCCCATCTTGGGGCCTGTTCCGGAGCTCCGCCGGAGGGGGCATCCACCACGGAGGGCTTCTACAACATCACCATAGCCCCTCGATGAAGTGTGAGTAGTTTACTTCAGACCTTCGGGTCCATAGCTAGTAGCTAGATGGCTTCTTCTCTCTTTTTGGATCTCAATACAATGTTCTCCCCCTCTCTCGTGGAGATCTATTCGATGTAATCTTCTTTTTGCGGTGTGTTTGTTGAGACCGATGAATTGTGGGTTTATGATCCAACTTATCTATGGAAAATATTTGATTCTTCTCTGAACTCTTTTATGTATGATTGAGTTATCTTTGCAAGTCTCTTCGAATTATCCGTTTGGTTTGGCCAACTAGTTTGGTAGTTCTTGCAATGGGAGAAGTGCATGGCTTTGGGTTCAATCTTGCGGTGTCCTTACTCAGTGACAGAAAGAGTTGCAAGGCACGTATTGTATTGTTGCCATCAAGGATAACAAGATGGCGTTTTTATCATATTGCATGAATTTATCCCTCTACATCATGTCATCTTGCTTAAGGCGTTACTCTATTTTTAACTTAATACTCTAGATGCATGCTGGATAGCGGTCGATGAGTGGAGTAATAGTAGTAGATGCAGAATCGTTTCGATCTACTTATCACGGACGTGATGCCTATATACATGATCATTGCCTAGATATGCTCATAACTATGCTCAATTTTGTCAATTGCTCAACAGTAATTTGTTCACCCACCGTAGAATACTTATGCTCTTGAGAGAAGCCACTAGTGAAACCTATGGCCCCCGGGTCTATTCTCATCATATCAATCTATATCACTTTATTTACTTGCTTTGTTTTTACTTTGACTTTACTTTTTACTTTGCATCTATCTATCAAAAATACCAAAAATATTATCTCTATCAGATCTCACTCTCGTAAGTAACCGTGAAGGGATTGACAACCCCTAAGCGTTGGTTGCGAGTTGCTATCGTGTTGTGCAGGTACGAGGGACTTGCGCGTGACCTCCTACTGGATTGATACCTTGGTTCTCAAAAACTGAGGGAAATACTTATGCTACTGTGCTGCATCATCCTCTCCTCTTCGGGGAAAACCAACGCAAGCTCGAGACGTAGCAAGGCGCTTGCCGCAGAAGACCCGTCCATATGTCCGGCTGTATATCGGATGGTCTAGAACTTTTGTTGTTGGTCCCTCTAGGAGCCGAACACCCCGGACCTCGGGCGGCCAAAGAGTCATCTTCTGGCCTGGCGCTCCTTCACGGGTCGGGAGAGATCCTCCGGGACGACACCTCGAGGTCGTCCGCCTTATGGGGCGGGGAAGTATGAGGTGGCGTTTCACTCTCCATAATCTCCGGAAGAAGATCCCCCGAGGACGAAGATTGTTGAGGGAGGCTATAGGACGAACTACAAAATATACGTTTCAAAATATTACCCTCACAGGCGGGAAAAGAACGGGGTATGCTTATTAAACTCCTTTGTTCACTTACGGTTCGGCTAAAGGCTGCCCCCCTTGTGTGCACTGTGCGGCAATATTACCTCCCGAATTCGGGACACTTGATAGGGATTTCTTCCCTCGCTTGGAAGCCTCTGCCTTCAGGTCTTTGGGATCGGCTCTTTTCTTCCCATGGGGGGAGGGAATGTTAGATTCTCCTCCCCATTCACCCTCCGACACGGGAGTTCCGATTTCCTCGGATACGGTGCGTGGCGCACCTCCGGTATGAAGGCCGCCTTGGGCCTCTCCCTTCCTCTCCTTTCCTTCCCTCAACGGCACTTGATAGGGTGCCAGAGCCAGCATCCTGGTTAACACTGGGTCCGCTGAGTTTTCGAGAAGAGGGGCCGAACACCTGATCCTCTCCGCCTTCTTTACCCAGCCCTGGCAGAGTATGGTTTTCCCAGTTTTGTTATGAGAAACTTAAACTAAAAACATGTTCATAAATTGAGTACTCATTGGGGAATCCGGATGGTTGCAGTCGAGGCCTGCATCCTCTGTGGTGTCCGGACACCTTTTTCGTGACCCGAAGACTAATTCATACATCCCTTCGAGCGTTGTGCCGAAGAAGCGTTGAATGGTTCGCGGTCCTTCCGAATTGAGTTCCCACATATGGAGAGGTCGGCGCTGGCATGGCAAGACCCGACGGACTAACATAACTTGGATTACCTTGATGAGATCGATGTCCTTCTTAATAAGGTCTCGAATGCGGCTTTGCAGTATTTGAACTTCATCTAGCGATCCCCAATCCAGCCCCTTGTTGATCCATGATGCAAGCTGTGGTGGAGGGACGGATCGGAAGGCGGGTGAAGCCACCCACTTGGTACCATGGGTCTTCGTGATATAAAACCACTCCTGTTGCCATAATCCGGAAGTTGCGGTGAAGGAACCCTTTGGCTAGACAACGTCGGCTGATTTGCTTATCAGAGCACCTCCGCACTCTGCGTGTCTCCCGTCTATTATCATCGGCCTTACATTGAAGGTCTTGAGCCACAAGCCGAAGTGTGGAGAGATACGGAGGAAAGCCTCACATACGATAATAAATGATGAGATGTGAAGGAGGGACTCCGGAGCTAGATCATGGAAATCTAGTCTGTAGTAAAACATGAGCCCTCGAACGAAGGGATTGAGGGAGAAACCTAGCCCCCGAAGGAAGTGAGGGATAAATACGGCCCTCTCATTAGGCCTAGGAGTAGGGATAACCTGCCCTTGTGCCGGGAGCCTATGAAGGATTTCCGCAGTCAAATACATCAAGATCATGGAAACCTAGAATATCACATAAAGTTTTCGGAATTGTGGAAACACTAGCACCCAAATCACATAAAGCATAACACTCATGATCTTTAATTTTAATGTTTATAGTAGGTTCCCACTCATCATAAAGTTTTCTAGGTATAGATACTTCCAAATTAAGTTTTTCATCAAAAGATTGCATCAAGGCATCAACAATATGTTTAGTAAAAGCTTTATTTTGACTATAAGCATGAGGAGAATTCACAACGGATTGCAACAAGGAAATGCAACCTTCTAAAGAACAATTATCATAATTAAAATCCTTGAAATCCAAGATAGTGGGTTCAATGCTATTTAAAGTCTTGACCTCTCCAATCCCACTTTTACCAATTTTAGCATCGAGATCTAAAAACTCCGAATCATTGGGACGCCTTTTAACTAAAGTTGACTCTTCTCCAATCCCATCATTTTTAAGATTCATATTGCAAAACAAAGATCTAATATGGGACACATCAATAACTTTAAGATCTTCATCATTATTTTCATGGAAACTAGAAGAACACGCCTTTACAAAGCAATCTTTCTTAGCACGCAATCTAGCGGTTCTCTCTTTGCACTCATCAATGGGAATTCTCATAGCTTTGAGAGACTCATTGATATCATGCTTAGGAGGAGTAGATCTAAGTTTCAAGGAATCAACAACAAGCGGAGTCTATCAACGTTCCTAGCCAAATCATCAACTTTGAGCAATTTTTCTTCAAGCAAGGCATTAAAATTCTTTTGAGAGATCATAAATTCTTTAACACTATTCTCAAAATCAGAGGGCGTCTTATTAAAATTACCATAAGAATTATTGTAGGAATTTCCATAATTATTAGAGGAATTACTAGGGAACGGTCTAGGATTAAAGTTTTCTCCATAAGCATTGTTTCCAAAATTATTCCTACCAACAAAATTCACATCCATAGATTCATTATTATTCTCAATCAAAGTAGACAAAGGCATATCATTGGGATCAATAGGAGCACTCTTAGTAGCAAACATTTTCATAAGTTCATCCATCTTTCCACTCAAAACATTAATTTCTTCTATAGCATGCACTTTTTTACTAGTAGATCTTTCAGTGTGCCATTGAGAATAATTAGCCATAATATTATCAAGGAGTTTTGTAGCTTCTCCTAATGTGATTTCCATAAACGTGCCTCTCGTGGCCGAATCTAAAAGATTTTTAGAAGCAAAATTCAATCCAGCATAAAAAATTTGTATGATCATCCATAAATTCAAACCATGAGTAGGGCAATTGCGAATCATCAATTTCATTCTTTCCCAAGATTGGGCAACATGCTCATGATCAAGTTGTTTAAAATTCATAATATCGTTCCTAAGAGTGATGATCTTAACGGGAGGAAAATACTTAGAGATAAAAGCATCTTTGCACTTGTTCCATGAATCAATACTATTCTTAGGCAAAGACGAAAACCAAACTTTAGCACGATCTCTAAGTGAAAATGGAAATAACTTCAATTTAACAATATCATTATCCGTATCTTTCTTCTTTTGCATCTCACACAAATCAACAAAGTTGTTTAGATGGGTAGCGACATCTTCACTAGGAAGGCCGGAGAATTGATATTTGATAACAAGATTCAACAAAGCAGTATTGATTTCACGAGACTCAACATCATTAAGAGGAGCAATCGGAGTACTAAGGAAATCATTATTATTGGTATTGGAGAAATCACACAATTTGATATTATCTTGCGCCATCGCGACAAGTAATCCAACACACAAGCAAACAAAAAGGCGAATGAAAGAGAGAGGAGATTGGGAAAGAGAGGGCGAATAAAATAGAAAGGGTGAAGTGGGGGAGAGGAAAACGAGAGGCAAATGACAAATAATGTAAATGCGAGGGAGATGAGTTTGTGATGGGTACTTGGTATGTCTTGACTTGAGCGAAGACCTCCCCGGCAACGGGCCAGAAATCGCACGTTGGAGGGAGGTCGAATCTTGACTTGACTTGGTGGAAGCCTCCCCGGCAATGGCGCCAGAAATCCTTCTTGCTACGTCTTGAACTTGCGTTGGTTTTCCTTGAAGAGGAAAGGGTGATGCAAAAATAGTAGTGTAAGTATTTCCCTCAGTTTTTGAGAACCAAGGTATCAATCCAGTAGGAGGCCCCTCAAAAGTCACACGCACCTACACAAACAAACAAGAACTCGCAACCAACACAATAAAGGGGTTGTCAATCCCTTCACGACCACTTGCGAAAGCGAGATCTGATAGTGATAATATGATAAGATTAATATATTTTTGGTATTTTATAATATAGATTGGAAAAGTAAAGATGCAAATAAAAGTAGATTGAAAGCTTATATGATAAAAACATAGACTCAGGGGCCATAGGTTTCACTAGTGGCTTCTCTCAAGATAGCATAAGTATTACGGTGGGTGAACAAATTACTGTCGAGCAATTGATAGAAAAGCGAATAATTATGAGATTATCTAGGCATGATCATGTATATAGGCATCACGTCCGTGACAAGTAGACCGACTCCTGCCTGCATCTACTACTATTACTCCACACATCGACCGCTATCCAGCATGCATCTAGAGTATTAAGTTCATAAAGAACGGAGTAACGCATTAAGAAAGATGACATGATGTAGAGGGATAAACTCATGCAATATGATATAAACCCCATCTTTTTATCCTCGATGGCAACAATACAATACGTGCCTTGTTGCCCCTGCTGTCACTGGGAAAGGACACCACAAGATTGAACCCAAAGCTAAGCACTTCTCCCATTGCAAGAAAGATCAATCTAGTAGGCCAAACCAAACTGATAATTCGAAGAGACTTGCAAAGATAACTAAATCACACATAAAAGAATTCAGAGGAGATTCAAATATTTCTCATAGATAAACTTGATCATAAACCCACAATTCATCGTTTCTCGACAAACACACCGCAAAAAGAGTTACATCGAATAGATCTCCAAGAAGATCAAGGAGAACATGGTATTGAGATTCAAAGAGAGAGAAGAAGCCATCTAGCTAATAACTATGGACCCGAAGGTCTGTGGTAAACTACTCACAACTCATCGGAGAGGCTATGGTGTTGATGTAGAAGCCCTCCATCGTTGATTCCCCCTCCGGCAGAGCGCCGGCGAAGGCTCCAAGATGGGATCTCGCGGATACAGAAGGTTACGGTGGTGGAAATAGTTTTTGTGGTCACCTTTGATGTTCTCGGGGTACGTGGGTATATATAGGAGGAAGAAGTAGGTCGGTGGACGCCCGAGGGGCCCATGAGATAGGGGCGTGCCCAGGCGGGGGGGGGGGGGGGACGCCCAAGTCCTCTGGATCACGTTTGTTTCGAAAATCACGCTCCCGAAGGTTTCATTCTGTTTTGACTCCGTTTGATATTCCTTTTCTTTGAAACACTGAAATAGGCAAAAAAAACAGCAATACGGGTTGGGCCTCCGGTTAGTAGGTTAGTCCCAAAAATGATATAAAAGTGTCAGGTAAAGCCCATAAACATCCAAAATGGGTAATATAATAGCATGGAACAATAAAAAATTATAGATACGTTGGAGGCGTATCAGCGGGCCTTCGTAGCCGCAGACGGGCATGGGGCATTTGCAGGGCGCGAGCGGACACATGCTCTGGTGATCGGCGAGCTTGTGGTAAGTGACGTAGACCCCACAGCCTTCGTGCGACACTCCACCCTCACCGATGAAAGGACGGCGTCCACCGCCGTGTTCCGCACGTCGAAGCCACTGCCGCACTCGCACTTCTGGCACTGTCGCTGGTTCCCGGGGAACTCGACGCGGCAGTCCGCGCAGGCCAGGTGCCCTCCCTTGCACTGCAGAAATCAATCGAACGACACATCAATCAAGAAACCTGCACCTTGCTTGATCAGCCAAACGGACGAGGTGTATTCGAACCTCATACACTAGAGGCGTCAAGGGGCGGAGGCACAAGGGGCAGTGGAGCACGGTGAGGTCCATCGAGACCTTAGAGAGCTCCATCGTCGGGTCCTGTTCCGTCTGCATGATCTCGCCCTCCTCGTGCACAACCATCTCTCGCTTTAGGGCTGGAGCATTACAAAGCTTTACCGTCACATATTTACACTACTTCAAGGTGAATTAAATCAACACATGCAAGTATCAAAAGGAGCGTCACGGCATGCGTGCACACGTTGTAATTAATGCATCGGTAAACGCAAATTATTGAAATATATCGAGTGCAGTGCTTTGATGTGTCGCATCAACTCGTACATCAACGAGAAGTTTGATTATCCTCTCCCTCGCGGACTTAACTGCACCTGCCTTTGGCTGTATGACAGGTTGGCCACCCACCTGTCGGGCCCACCTGTCATACACGCAAAGGCAGGAGCGTCCCTCCCTCGCGCATGAGTGTGGTGGCTGGCAGGACTAGGAGAAGCTTTCGCTACATGCTCTCCCTCCCGCACGCGGTGGACATGCAGTAGTTCAATCAGTGTCAGATGGCCAGAAGCGTACTATAGTACTCGTCCAGTGCAATAGTACTCCATCATTGTTCGACTTCCGAAGAGGCGAAGAGCCAAGCGCAGCCCGGACGCTCATGTGGCAGTTTCATGTGTAAAGTAGTCTAGGATAGCGTGTACCGTTCTTGTAAGCTTAAAATCGTTGGGGTCAGCTCCATGCTATGTGGCCGTCTTGAAGTTTTTTTAAAATTAAAATAGTCTTCTGGCCCTACCTGTCATCCTGGTGATTGTAGTTTGCACGCTCATCTAGTCAAGACAGGAATATATATTTTAATTTTTGGTGGGTAAATGTTAGAGGTTGCAGCAAATATATTATACACTGCGGATCTTTCAGCCAAGTTTATAGGCAAGCATGTGGGGCCAGTGCTATGATGTGTCGTGTCAACTCATACAACAAGGAGAAGCTTGATTTTACTACTACACGCCTTCTCCCTCGGCCATGCACGCGGTTGCTCGCAAACGAGGACAGGCTTTTGCTTATAGTACTACAACAAGCTATCCCTCCCGCTCGCGGTGGACGGACATGTAGCAGTGGATTCGACACTGTAGAAGCAGTAGTAGTAACATCATTGTTCGTCTTCTCGAAGAGGCAAAGAGCCAAGCGCAACCCGAACGTGGCAGTTGCGAACATTGGAACACGCAAATAGCCAGGCTCTTGCATGAGACAAAATTGCTATGTGAGCCCACTATTGCACTAGTACATAGTACTACTTGCTAGTATAGCCCTGTAAACCAGAAAGGAGTATTTGCCTTTCTAGAGATTTCAACAAGTGGCTAGACTACACCGAGACGGAGTACATATGGAGCAAAATGAGTGAATCTGCACCGTAAATAAATACATAGTTATCTCGTTTTCCTCTCCGAGGTGCACAATATTAAGTATACTGACTAGTCTCTTTTTGACACGCATTTACATTTTTTTGACACAGTACAGATGCAAGCGCTCATATACACGCCCATACACTCACCCCTATGAATGCACACACGGACACCCTACCCCTATGAGCACCTCCGAAAAACTGAGCCAGCACTATCATCTTGAAATTTATGAAGTCGCCATAGGCACCTCGTCGTCGACGGGAACGTCTCCTGACACGCGATAGACGCGAGTGGCAGTCGCCTCCATAGGTGCTTGAATGCCAAGGAGGGAGAGGGTAGCGGTTACAGAGACATTGAACGGTCAATGATGCATCCTCAATTACATGCAGAGGGAAATCATTGGAGAAGCAGAATAGAGCCAACACGATGTGAATGGAACAGAGTTTGGACTCTCATATAAAGGCGCCCCAGCACTCCAATCCATCTACTCCTAAGTCTCTGCTAACACTGCTCACTCCAATCCAAGACCAAGTGACCAGAAGCCACAAGCACATATGGAGGCGATGGACACGAGCGGCAGTCGGCTGTGCCAAATCATCCAAGGCGCCGGCCTGCGGCCCCACACCACGCAGCATTTCCAGATGGTGCTGACGACCGCCGACATCGTAGCCCTTGACGATGCCGGCTTTGACTCTAGCATGCATGACATGATGGTCAACTCCATCCGCAAGTTCACCGCCGTCAAGAAGCGCGCGGACGACCTTGTCGTACTGCTCGAGCCCACGCGCCCAGGCTCCTCATTGCCTGCCACCCTCATCGGCCTCCATGGTGACGAACTCTTTCAAGCCCTGGTGGCCCTGCAGGTGCCGGAGGTCGCGAGGCCGTGCTCGCTGTGCAGCGCCTCGCCATGCAAGAAACCGTTGACCTGCACATCCAGGTCTACAAGGAAATCATCTACATAGGCCACTACAAGGCAAGCAAGGACAGAAAGACGTTGGCCTTCTTCTAGTGGATGGAATCTTTGGACGCCACAAGCACGTCGACTTGCCCATGAAAGCCACTGCTACTTAGGCGCCGTTCGGTGGGCCGGTGCCCTGAGTCGACAAGGTGGACGTCGTCGATGGATGCATCTCTTCTTCTTGCCTCCTTTAACCAGCACTGCATCGCCTCGTGGCCCTAATGTTTTATTAGTATAGTTGTCCCTCCGTTCCCAAATATAAGTCTTTCTAAAGATTCCAGCAAGTGACTACTACATACGGAGCAAAATGAGTGAATCTACACTCTAAACTATGTCTACATACATCTGTATGTTGTATTCCATTTAAAATAGTATCTAAAAAAGCTTATATTTAGGAACGGAGGGAGTATATGGCATTTTTATTCCAGTCGTAACATTTTCACTGTGAGGTGGGGCCGCAGTTGAGCAAACCCACCCCGCCCACCGGGCGTCGGCCGAGTTTAGAATTAGAAGAGGGAAACGAGGGAGGAGAGCTAGTTGTAGCACAGACGCTGTTGTCAGATGGGACTCATGTTGATAGAATAGGAGTACTGAGCACTCGTACCTCTGTTTTTAGGGAAAAAATAGTCGTATGTCTAGTACCACTAGTTGGGTGCATGCGACCCTATAGCTGTCATCACTTTAGATCTCCTTTTCGAGCCGCATCTACGCTTCATAGTGCATATTTTTTCACGCATTTATCCTCCTATATGTACTCCTAGGCTATTTCCACGTGCTCCCATTTGCCGACATGTGGGACAAAGAGCATCTGGGTCGTAGTGCATGCACGACTCGGAGTATATGCCGGGGTACTTTACATTTCAGACCTCACGAATTACATGCAAACCCCCCGCGGAATAATAAATAAATAAATAAATTACTACATGAAACCGGAGCACGTTCATTAAATTTTGGACATAACATGTTTATAAAAAATGACCGGACCTAAACCAGTCTAAGGGCCTCTTTGATTTTTCCCACAAAAAAAGGGCCTCTTTGATTCGCAGGATACTGAAAACACAGGAATGGGGAAAGTATGATGGCGATGAACCGAGACGAGGAGAACTCTATCTCAGTTAGAGGTTAGAGTTAGATTCTAACCATGAACTAACCCTGAACTAACTCTAAACCAAAGAGTTGTATGGATGGCAGGGTTAGATTGACAATAAATGCTCTTTCTCAATCATTTGACTACTTTGGACCCTATTTCCTGCCGGATGGTGTGGCCAGCTCTTGTCCGCTCACAATTGGCATAAACGAACCATCTTTACAAATCAAGCATGCAAAACATGATAATTTTTACTTTGTCCATACAAATGAGATATCCCACTTAAACATACAAGTCGTCAATCAAGCTTCATAAAAAAATACTCCATGAAACAAAGCATGAGCTAACTCATCATGGAATTCATTCATGGTAGGGAGGGAGCCCGGAGCCCCTCACGCACCGAGGGAGGAGCTCGTCATCGTCACTCTGGAGGAAGGCTCTGTAGAGCACAAGCCCCGGGAACTCCTCCGACACCGGCGCTTGCGAGTCAAGGTCAACACCGGTATGGGTAGCAGGGCCGCTTGCCGCTGGCTGGGAACTTAATCTTTGGGCCTCTACAAATAATGCAAGCCTGAAACTAAAATACCTAGAAAGGTGAACTGAATCTTTGGGCCTCTAGAAATAATGCAAGCCTGAAACTGAAATACCTAGAAAGGTGAACTGAATCTTTGGGCCTCTAGAAAGATTTATTACCTCCTCAAGCAGCATCAAAAATTCCATGCGTGCACCACAAATCTATACTAAGTTTGATCAGATCTACTTTTCCAAATTAGAATTAGCGCTAGAGTGAGCAAGATCAATGATATGGCTGTGAGACAGAGAAGGAACGAACAAACTCACCCCTCTCGCGACCTCCCTGGTAGATGCGCCGCCGCCGCGCACGACAGAGGAAGAAAACGACCAATGAAGGGGGAGCGGGGCGACCTTCGAAGGATGGAGGGAGAGGGCGGCAGGAGTAGGGCGGCGGAGGCCGGAAGGAGAGGGCGGCCGGAGGAGAGAGAGGCGAGCGGCGCTTGGGCGGGCGGCCCTATGGGGAATAGAGAGGAGTCGTGCGAGAGGGGGGCGACTTGTGCGGGCAGGGGATATTTTTTTAGTTCTCTTTTAGTGGGCCCGAGGATAACTAACCCAATTAGAACCTCTCCACCGGGCTAGTCTTTTTAGCTGGGTTAGAGCAAACTAGCTCAAACTAACCCCTCCTGTTTCAATAATTTGAGGCTATTTCAACCCAAACTAGCTCTAACTCAGGGATCCAAACAAAGAGGAGTAGTACGTACATGCTATAGTCTGGACCGTAGCACATTGTTTTTTATGGCCATATCACCACATTGTTTTCAACTGCTAGTTCACTGGGCCACCGTGGTTCGTAGTGCTGGTTCACTGGGCTGCCGTGGTTCGCACTCCTCCGACCTGAGTAGTACAGTATATACCGCATCATTCTTTGCTCCTTCTTACTACGTACTTCGTCGACATGTGGGAGAGCTAGCATCTGAGTCGACGTGTCATGCACCAGATTAGAGTGCGGAATGGAAGGGGGTATCACCCCAGTCGTAGCGCCAGTAATTCATGACTATAGTGAGTATTCATATCACAAGTCTTTCTAGCAGTAACGCGCCGTCAAATCACACAGCCCGACCTTTCCAGCAGTAAGTTTGAGAATCTGCCACTCGCTCATTGTTGAGGATATAACTACTAAGTGTAAACCGCCCAGGAGGGGCCGGTTCACGCTCAACTATACTGAAGCCCATGAAGACAAGAAGATGGAGCTTTACTGATAAAGCTTAGAGGCCCAGAGCCCAAAGGCGGATTAGGGCCCATAGTGGTAAACCGCCATAGTTTTATAACTTGTATTGTAAGTTAGGGAAAGGGAGAGACCGAGCCGAACACTTGTATGAGTCGGCCTCGGGACTCTGTAAACTGGCCGGGCGTCAACCTGTGTATATAAAGGGACGACCCAGCGGCGGTTCAGGGACAACAAACAACAACTCGAGACCCAGGCAAAGCGTATTTGCTCCCTGGTCATCGAAACCCTAATAATCCCATCACAACTAGACGTAGGCTTTTACCTTCATTGTAAGGGGCCGAACTAGTATAAAACTCTCGTGTCCCTTGCCCGGTTTAATCCCTTCAGGCTAATCTCGTTGCGATGGCTCCACGACTAAGTCCTTCTACTAGGACATCTGATGTGATATTTCCACGACAGTTGGCACCCACCGTGGGGCTATCGCACGATGGTTTCGAGTTCTTGAAGGGCAGCTTTGAAGGACTCAAGGGGTATGCGGTTGGCCGGATGACCAAGAGTCGTCGCGGCAAGCTTTACATCGACGACGCAAGCTGGGGCCCCGAGGCCGGCTCAATCGAGTACAGGTACCGGGTCCCCTTTGGCGGAATTCACGTTTTCATTGGCAAGATCGGTGAACCGGGCCCTGAGCCGGACATCTCCACTGACCTCATCGAAACGGCTCTGCGTGCAAGTCCTGCCCGGGTTCAACCTACCATGAAGCGTGCGTTTGTGGGATTCATCCATGGAGCGGAGTCTGAACCGGTGTCCGACAGTGAGACAGCCATCTACTCATATGGCGAATTGTCCACTGGCGAAACCGAGTCGTTATACCAGCTGCGAGACGGCCGGATTGAGGGATATTCCGATGGTGACAGTATTCCGGGCCCCCTTGAACCGCCAAACCGAATTGCGATCTTCATGGCCGGTACGCAGCCCACCGTGCAATCTTCATCTACAACAACAATGATCTCTGGATTGGCAGCCGCGGCAGGAGGCTCGGCGCGCCGGCTGGCTCAAGTTCTTGCCGGTTTATTGGACGCTTTGACGGCATTGTTGACTATAGCGGTGACTCCAGAGACTCAAGTTCAGCATAATGCGGATGTTACGAAGCTAAAGGATCAGATAGCTCAGGCCAAGGTGGACTTGGCAGCTGAGGAGGCCAGGATGGATGAAGAGCGGGCCGCTTTAGACGCCCAATCACAGCAGATCCAGGCGAAGAATTACCGGCTTATGTTGGATCAGAACGCGTCAAACGAAGTTATGAGAAGGAAGTACCGGTCTCGACTGCCAAAAATTTACGAAGGTCTGAATCTCTTCAGTACACCAGGAACTGGGCCTAGCAATCCGGCAGGAGTAAACCGGACCGAGGCACCTGGGGCGGCGCCGGATCAGCCACGGGCAATGGACCCGCCTCGACGGACAGACAACCCGCCGCAATATGCAGCAACACCGCCAGGTCACTTTTATAGCCCTTTGGATAATATGATCGCCGCGGCATCACGTTTGGCGGCTATTCTGATGGAGGGCGATTCATTAGCGGCGATTGAGACTCGATGAGCCAGGGATCTTCTTCAAACCGCTGTTGTACAGCAACAGGCTTATTCCTACAGCCGAGACATAATACATTCAGCCCCTCGTCCGAGCAAGAGTTATAGCAGGCACATAGACGAACCGGCTGTGTCAAGCAGTGCGCGGCGTCGTGATGCCCCTCGGGGGCCTAATCCGGTGAACGGCGGTTTGAATGCTCAGGACGTGGTGAATAATGGCAGAGCACGAAGGGAGGCCGCGTTGGCAGCACAACACGCGGGTCATCATCAACCCGCCCCGGTTCAGCCAGCGGCATCAGTAGAACGAGGGACCGGGCTTGCCTTCAGCTCCTGGGGAGTGCCGTGTCTCATCCCGGCTCTCCGTAATGTGCGATTGCCCAAAGATTTCAAGGCTCCGTGTAAGGTGCCTAATTATACCGCCGATCAACCTCCTGAGGCGTGGGTTGAAAGTTATGAGATGGCGATGGAGATGCTAGATGTGGATGAAGCGGCATGTGCAAAGTACTTCACCATGATGCTAGAAGGAACGGCTCGCACCTGGTTGAAGACCCTGCTTGCTAACTCGATCAATTCATGGGATGAGTTGAAGGCCAAGTTCATAGCAAACTTCAAAGATACATGCAAGCAACCTATGTCCATTGTAGATCTGGCGGCTTGTGTCCAAGGAGAGAATGAATCAACAACCAATTAGGTGCGCCGAGTTTCAGAAATTTTGCACTCATCAGGCCTCATCAATCATGATACAGCAATTGTGACGTTGGAGGGCAATTGCCGGTTTAAGTCACTAAAAATGAAGTTGGGACGGCTCAAGCGTAACTTCAATGATATGGGAACACTCATGGCGGCTCTGGTTAAGTATGATGATTCTGATAATACCAAGGACCCTGATTCTGATGAAGAGAAATACGAGAAGGGAAAGAAGAATGTCGGTTCAAAGGGATAACGTAACGAGGCGGGCCACGGAAACAATGGTAAGCGTAAAGCAGACAATTCCGATTTTGTGGCTAACACCAGTATGCAGGGTAATATGCAGCGCCGTAAGGGTAAACCACCCCAGTGCGATGGAGGAATGAATCTGGAATGCCTGTTAAACCAGCCCTGCCCAAAACACGGGACAAAGGAGGTTCCGGCCACACACCTTTGGAAGGATTGCCACATCATGAGGGAATTCAAGAACTCTGATCTTTTCCGGTATGATCAGGGTCCATCTGGTGGTTCCGGTCCAGGATTTCATGGGTCGGGTTATGGTGGTGGCGGTTCAAACTCAGGATTTCAGAATAATCAGGAAAATCAGAATAACTAAGGTGGTAACCATCAATAGGGTAATCAGGGGAATCAACAGCAGTCGGGTTATCAGAGCAACCCGAAGC
Source organism: Triticum aestivum (assembly GCF_018294505.1). Lineage (NCBI taxonomy): Eukaryota > Viridiplantae > Streptophyta > Magnoliopsida > Poales > Poaceae > Triticum > Triticum aestivum. Next base: position 190,288,380 of record NC_057798.1, on the reverse strand, counting down.
AGTTAAACGGTGGACAGTATCATGTCTTCACTACTAGCTTGTGCAAGCGCGATCAGAAACTCCATAAAAGGGCAGTAAACTCTGTTGAACCGGCAGTGCCCCGTTATCTATGCTGGTCTGAGCAGCCTATTGTCTGGAGCAGGGAGGATCATTCATCCCGGGTTGACAATCTGGGTCACCTAGCTTTGGTGGTTGCACCGCAGGTGGGAGGTTATAAATTCACCAAGGTACTCATGGACGGAGGGAGCAGTATCAATATCTTGTACTATGAAACCTTCTGGCGTATGGGCTTGACAGATAAGAATCTTAGACCGTCAAACACCGTTTTCACGGAGTGGTGCCTGGTAAATCGGCTTACCCAGTTGGTAAGATAGCTCTGGAGGTGGTTTTTGGAGATGATCATGATTCAAGGTTCGAGACGCTGACCTTTGAAGTGGTCAAGATCAGAAGTCCATACCATGCTTTATTTGGACGGCCGGTTTATGCTAAATTCATGGCAAGGCCGTGTTATGTTTATCTGCAGCTCAAGATGCCGGGTCACAAGGGGACCATCACGGTTCATGGTAGCCGTAAGATTGCTCTGGAGTGTGAGGAAGGTGATGCGGCGTATGCTGAATCAGTTTGTGCAACGGAAGAGTTGAAGTTTTATAAGGACAATGTTGATCTGGCTGACATGACGTCTCTAAAGAAGCCCACTACAGAGCATGATCCGGCTTTGAAATTCAAATCGGCTGATGAGACTAAATTGGTTGATTTTGTTCCTGGCGATTCATCCAAGCAGTTCAGCATCAGCGTCAACTTGGATCCCAAATAGGAAAGCGCGCTCATCGAGTTCATCTATGAGAACCGGGACATCTTTGCATGGAAACCTTCTGACATGCCAGGTGTACCGAGGGAACTCGCTGAGCACACCCTTAATATTGATCCAAAGTTCAAACCGGTCAAACAGTTTCTTCGTCGCTTTAATGAGGAGCGGCGTAAGGCCATTGGGGAAGAGGTAGCCCGGCTCCTGGCAGCAGGGTTTATCGTGGAAGTGTTTCACCCAGAGTGGTTGGCTAATCCGGTGCTGGTACTTAAGAAAAACGGCACTTGGTGTATGTGTGTGGATTACACAGATCTGAACAAGGCTTGCCCAGCTGATCCCTTTGCCCTCCCTCGTATTGATCAAATCATTGATGCTACGACGGGTTGTGAGCATTTGAGTTTCATGGATGCTTATTCTGGTTATCATAAGATCAAGATGGCAGCTAAGGACCAGGAGAAGACAACTTTCATTACTCCCTTTGGAGCCTTCTGTTATGTATCTATGCCTTTTGGGCTCAAGAGTGCCCAGGCAACTTATCAACGCTGTGTGCATAATTGTCTTCATACTCAGATTGGGCACAATGTTCATGCCTATGTGGATGATATTGTGGTTAAGTCTAGGAAGGCAGAGACACTCATATCTGATTTGCAAGAAACCTTTGATAATCTGAGAGTTTATAAAAGGGACAATTCCATTCCTCCCCCTAACTTGAGCCACCACCTGGCATTTGCCCCTAATTTCCAGGTATGCTCAAAAATACCCCTCTTCCGTCAAGTCACCTTATAGAAATGCCCTTGACATCCGGTCAAAGGGCGTTGACCGTTTGGTGAATAGTAACATGGAGAACAGTAAATTCAAAAAAAAAGCAAACAAAAACAAAAAAACTGAAATTTTGTGGGATCGAAGATACTCAAGGGTGCAAGGTGCGTGCAAATTTTCGTGTTGTTTGGACATTCTAGGAACTCGCGGCAAAGGAAAAAATGTAAATCTATACGCTATGAACACTTAATTCAAAAAAATAGCAAGAAAATTTTAAAAAAATATGAAAATAAAATTGGCATCAAAGAGGCTTGGGTGTGCAAGGCGCTTGCACATTTTTGTGATCAAATGGCATGCGAGGTGCTCTAGCAAAAAAAACAAAATAGTGCATTTTTCAAAGTTTTTTTTCTGCGCCAATTTTTTTTCTCTAGGAGCTCCTACAGTGACGAAACACAACAAAAAATTTCATGCACCTTACAAACCCCAGCCTCTTTGATGCCTAAAAATTTCATGTTTTTTTTGAATTTTCTTGCAATTTTTTTTGAATTTACTATTCACAGCGTACATTTTAAAGTTTTTCCTTTGACACGAGCTGTTGGAATGTCCAAACTGCACAAAAAATTGCACGTACCTTGCTCCCTTGAGTATCTTCGATCCCACAGAATTTCAGATTTTTTTGATTTTTTCCTATTTTTTCGAATTTAGTTCACCAGACGGTCAAACACCTTTGACCGGACGGTAACGACACAGAAGGGCATTTCTGTAAGGTGACTTGACGGCAAAGGGGTACTTTTGAGCATACCAGAAAATTAGGGGCAAATGCCAGGTGGTGGATGAAGTTAGGGGGAGAAATGGAATTGTCCCTTTATAAAATGATGCTCAATCCGGCTAAGTGTGTCTTTGGTGTACCGGCTGGCAAACTCTTGGGTTTTTTGGTGTCCAATCGGGGCATTGAGGCTAATCCTAAAAAGATCAAGGCTATCACATCTCTGGCTAAACCGGCATGTATCAATGATGTTCAATGTTTGGCGGGTCGTATTGCGGCTTTGAGCCGGTTTATCAGCAGGTTGGGCGAAAAGGCGATCCCTCTGTACCTGATGGTAAAGAAGACAGACAGTTTTGTCTGGAGCGATGTTGCTGATGCTGCGTTTGAAGACTTGAAGAAGTAGTTGGCTGAACCGCCGGTTCTTGCCGCTCTAGTTGATAAGGAGCCACTGCTGTTATATGTGGCTGCTAATGCCCGGGCTGTCAGTGTTGCCATTGTGGTAGAGTGCAAGGAGGCTGGGAAGGAATATGCGGTTCAAAGGCCGGTTTATTATATCAGCGAGGTGCTCATTGAGTCAAACCAAAGATATCCGCATTGGCAGAAGCTGGTGTATGGGGTTTTTATGGCAAGTAGGAAGCTTAAACAGTACTTTCAAGGTCATCCCATCACAGTGGTCAGTTCTGCTCCTTTGGGGGATATCATCCAGAACAGGGAAGCAACTGGTCGGGTTGCTAAGTGGGCTATTGAGCTTGGACCACACGGTTTGAAGTATATGCCTCGAACAGCAATCAAATCCCAGGCCCTTGTGGATTTCATCAATGGTTGGACAGAGTTGCAGATACCGGAGGACAAACCGGATAGTACATACTGGACTATTCACTTTGATGGGTCCAGGCAATTGGAGGGCTCGGGGGCTGGAGTTGTCCTTACTTCCCCTCGAGGTGATAAAATTCATTATGTTCTTCGCTTAATGTTCCATTGTACTAACAATGCAGCTGAGTATGAAGCTTTACTCCATGGTCTTTGAGTGGCTAAGGAGATGAACTGAAGCCGCGTACGATGCTTTGGAGACTCAGACCTGGTAGCCCAGCAAGTTTCAGGTACTTGGGATTCCAAGGATCCACTCATGGCGGCATACCGACGAGAGGTGGACATTGTTGCTGGTCACTTTAAGGGATATCAAGTGGAGCACATTGATTGGTGGAAAAATGAGGCAGCTGACGCTTTAAGCCGGCTAGGATCTCAGCGTAAACCGGTACCACCCAATACCTTTTTGGATGTCTTGCACAATCCGTTGGTTCAGCTGCCTATAGAGGAGGACCTCGCCATCCCTTATCTGGAGGCACAGTTGGTGGCCGCTTTACATATCATTTCGGATTGGACGATTCCATACTTGGGGCGAGTTACCAGAAGATGAAGTTCTAGCCAGACAGATAGTCCGGCGATCCAAGTCCAAGACAATTGTCAATGGCGAGTTGCATCATTGCAGTGTTTCAGGGGCGTTTCAGCGTTGCGTTTCTCCTGAAGAACGCCGTGAGATTTTACGCGAGATCCACGAAGGAAACTGTGGTCATCACGCGGGTTCAAAATCCTTGGTGGCTAAAGCTTTTCATCATGGTTTTTACTGGTTGACGGCTCATGTCGATGTTGAGGACCTGGTAAAGCGGTGTGATGCTTGTCAGAAGTTTTCACGCCGAGCTCATGTTTCGGCTCAAGAGCTACAGATGATTCCAATAACTTGGCCGTTTGCTACTTGGGGGCTTGATATGGTGGGTCCTTTTAAGCGATCCAAGGATAAGAAGACCCACCTCTTGGTGGCGGTTGACAAATTTACCAAGTGGGTTGTAGCGGAGCCAGTAAGCAAATGTGACGCAGCCACGACAGTTCAATTCATCAAGAAGGTGATCTTCTGTTTTGGTTTTCCACATAGCATCATCACAGATAATGGCAAGAACCATTCCAAAGGTAAGATGGAGGAATTTTGTCAACGAGAGCACATCCGGCTTGATGTAGCGTCCGTGGCTCACCCCCAGTCTAATGGTCAAGCTGAGAGAGCTAATCAAGAAATCCTGAGGGGTATCAAGCCCCGGCTTATGGTTCCTTTGAAGAGGACACCAGATTGTTGGGTGGAAGAATTACCATCTGTGTTATGGAGCATAAATACCACCCCAAACCGATCTATGGGCTATACACCTTTCTTCATGGTTTACGGGGCAGTGGCAGTCCTCCCAAGTGATATTCGTCATGATTCGCCCCGGGTTGCCAATTATGTTGAAGCGGACAATGAGCAAGCACGCCAGGAGGCACTGGACCTGTTAGATGAGAAGCGGGATATGGCCTTGGCTCGTTCGGCGGTTTATCAGCAAGACCTGTGGTGTTATCACAGCCGCCGGGTTAAAACAAGAACCTTTCAAGAAGGCGATTTAGTGCTCCGGCTCATCCAGGATCAGACTGATATGCACAAGTTATCCCCACCTTGGGAAAGGCCTTTTGTGGTCAGCAAGAATCTGCACAATGGATCATACTACCTCATTGACGTTCGAGAAGACTCACGCAGCTCTGAGGAGGAGACCCGGCGGCCGTGGAACATAGCTCTCCTTCGGCCTTACTACACCTGAGCTATAGGCTTTTCTTATGTACATATTTCGACAATGTATATATTATGCTCAAAATAATAAACCGGCATCCTTGCTACAAGCAGGGCCTCTGCCATTCTTCCAATATTTCTTGGTTACAAGGGGGCTTCTGCTTCCGAAGCGATGACCCGTTTTGTCCATTAAACCCGGCTATCATGCCATCATACAGCTTGGGAGCTTCACACCCAAGGGGCCAAAGAGAGTTCTGTTGCTAAAAGCACGACTCAAACATAGGCACCCATTGAGCACAACTCACAAAGTTACTTGGGGGCTCTTTGCGTAAAGTAACAAAGAGTTTGAAAGGACCCTTGTAATTGGGTATCGACCCACGGCTTGGAAGCCTGGTGTATTCACCTAAAACCCCGGGTTAACCTGCCTTCATCAAGTAAGCTACTCCTATCCAGGTAATCCTGGCACGACCCGCCGAACGTTTGACAAGTTACTCTCATTGAGACCCTGAACTTGTCAAAGTTAAAACGATGATTGGTTAGTTGGAGGCCCATCTTAAAAGGCTTTGTCAAATGGTTTAACTCAGCGGCCCGGCAGCCCACGAAAAGCCTCGAATTTGGGCCTGGCAACCCTCAAAAAGCCTCGACTACAAGTTTTGTTTGCTTTTTCTTTTACAAGTTTTATCTTTATTGATCAACTTTTAAGGTAAAACCAGCGTCTCTTGACCCGACCAGACTATTTGTCTTCATCTTAACCCAGTGTTTCTTAACCCGGTGTGGCTTATAGTTATCAGCTGATTAAGCATATAATCAAGGGTGAACCGGCATCTTTCAATCCGGTCTGGCATTGACTATAAGTCGCCAGAATGATCATTTGATGTTTATCAATACCCGGTATGGCTTATTACGCACCAGCATAATGTGGTAGGTACCTTCCAACACCCAAAGTTTGGGTTTTCACCCTTACTAAACGAGTTGGTGGACCAACAATAGTGATTTAATACCACAGGTATGAGATGATTCATATTTTATTACTTAATAACCTTGGTTATGAGGATTCTGTTTCTGTGTTGGGTATCATAACCCGTCCGGCGGTAAACCGCTAGGACATGTTTAAGTGTTTAACATGCAGAAACAGGACTTATCTGGAATACCAAGGCAAATAAAGCAAAGCATAGCAACATCATACTGGGTTACAATATCAAGTGGCATTGCACAATAGCAGCAGATCAAAGTTTGCCAACTAGCCTATTACAAGGCGCTTTAAGGCCCAAAATAAGTGATTGTTCTTTACACAGAACACAATCTGTGAAAATCAACCCGGTTGCTGGATTAAGACTCATCGCCGGGTTGATGTGAGGTTGATGGGTCTTCTGGCGTCGTTTCGACCTCCTCCTCCCCACCCAGCGGCTGGAAGTCAACGGTGGTCCAGTCAATCCGGGTTAAAGCTTGAAAGACAACCTCTTCACTTATAAGATTGGACGGTTCAACATCAGGGGCATAAGTGTGCTTATGGATTGGCGGGATAAGATTTTGCACTTCTTTCACAGCAGTGCCAATCCGTTGGTTGTTTTCATCATAGAAGGACCGATGAACAGACAAGTTAACCTCTTCCGCCAATTGGCTTGACAACGGACGCATCTCCTTTGTCAGGGCTTTGAGGGCTTCATTATCAAATGCCGACCTGTTTTCTTGTTCACCTGGAAAGCCCTTGGCGATATCAACTGGATCCAGGTCAGCTATCCACGCTTTGGCCCGAGTCAGTGCTAACAAAGCGCCAGCCTTGGCAGCAGATCGTTTCATTTCTTCTATCTCCGCCGGCGTCATCGACAATTTGGCTAGTGTATCTTTGATCAAACTTGGTGCCGGTTTGTTGTATGAGACTGCGCAGATAACTCGTTGGGCACCGGTATACAGTTGCTCAATCAGCGTATATGCTGCCTTCAGTTTCATCTGCACGTCGGAACCCAGATGAGCAATACGGCTACATGTAACGGTTTAAGAAATCGCTGTTAAACCGGATATTTTAGAGATGATTAATCAAGATTTGTACACAAGGTACTTACCAAATATCGCAAACGTCATAGCATTTACTTGATGTTTCAACCTGGTTAGCTCTTCTATCATTGGTTTAAGAGCTGCCTCGGCGTCTTCAGCCCGCTTCAACAAGGCAGCCTTTTCAGTTTCCCAGTTGGCACGTTCAATCTTGAAACCGTCTTTCAGTTGTTCTATGGCTGTTAAAGCGCCTTTTAGTTCCTCTTTAGCCTTGGAGGTCTCTGCTTGCTGGGACTTGATATTCTCTTGAAGATCAGAAATTTGGGAACCTTGGTTGTTTATATCAGCCTGCAATAGTCAGATGATGAAGATATTAATATTTTTCTCAAAGTCCCAAGCATATAACCAGTTATACACTTGACACTTGGGGTCTAATGCGGATTGCTTCTTTCCTGCTGATTATTTAAAGTCCCAAGGCTCAATACAAGTATTAATCTTGGCACTTGGGGGCTAATGTGTATTTGATCAGAAAATAAAAAAGCAAGGGAATTGACAAAATATAGTATGGAACATAAAGTCCCGGTTCATCTTCATAAGATAAACTGGCCCTTGGGGGCTACTCAGTTGAAGTGTTCTTTCTCCCAAAAAGTCCCGGTTTATCTCCAAGAGACAAACCGGCCCTTGGGGGCTACAATGAAGTAGATATACAGAACAAAAAAGATTGAAGTGTTTGGAAGATTACCTCATAACGCTCCTTCATCATGTTCACCAAACCGGCATCATAATCTCGGCTTGTGTACAGGCGGTTTAGGAATCCGGAATGGAGCTCCTGGGCAGTAAGATTAACATAGCTGGATAAATTTGTCTTCTCTTTCCCCTTGCCCATAGCAACAAATTCTTCCTTGGCAGTATGCTTGGATAAGGCAACCGGATTGCCTAGGACGGTGTGAGCAGTACAGGTGATAATAACATCATCATCACCACCTTTTGACGGGCTTGCCGGATTGACAATATCCCTGGCTGGGCTCGGCGGATCAGCAACTAGGCTCGGCGGATCAGCAGCTCGACTTGGAGGAGTAGCATGCGGGCTTGATGGATCAACATGAGTAGCCGGGTCAACTTCCGGCGGATCAGCATCAGTGTTTGGACCTTGGGGGCAGAATCATCCATGACAGTATCAATGTCTCTGCCAGCACCTTCTGGGGTCCTCTCTGGTTCAACTTCATCGGTGCGGGCACTGGTTTTGTCTTTCTTGCTCAGTCGGGCTTTGGCACTACAGTATCAAACAAAGGTTAGTATGGTAAACCGACGCATGAAGGAAAAGCTGAAGAGCAGTATACTTACCCAGCGACGGTCTTGAGGGGAGGCAATTGCGTGGTTGATGACTCGCCAGATGAAGAATTGGAAGTCACCTGATAATTCAAATCAGACGGATTAAGTGGGTATCGGAAGCAACCTGCCAAGGGATAAGGTTTATTGAAAAAGGAAGAGACCTCTGGACGACGTTTCCGGGTTGGGGTGTCTGGTAAACCGGAGGAAGTGACTTGTTGGCCACTATGCCGGGTTGTGCGACGACCTTCATGTTGCTGTGTCTTCAAAGAAAATTGTGGATCCAAATGAGCAAGAGGGTGAGAGTATTTTACTTTCCGAACTGCATGACGAAGTTTTTGAACCGACACATGATCTGAATCGGAAGAAAGGGAGATTACCTCTGCATGGTCGGCACGACTGGCTTCCGCATCATCCTGGTAATAGTTATTGTCAATAAGATGTACGAAAAATAAGCCAAGGGATTCAAGTTCTACCTCTTGTTCCGATTCCTTGATATCTTCGGCCGGATCAGAGGACTCGGTGTTTTTCTTCTTGGCTGGTCTCTTTGTGACTTTGCTTTTGGCATGAGGAGCCCTCGCCGGTTTATCTTGAGCTTTCCTCTTCCAGAAGGAATCTTTGGCCTGAAAAATTAAACAAAGGATTATTATAGCAGAGTTAAAGTGGAGACGGATAAAAAAGAACAAGGTTAAAAAATTTACCGCTGGCGGTTTGTTGGAGGCATAAAAAGGGCGCAGCCCAGTTTTGTTGCATGCAGCGATCGGTTCGTCCAGCATCTTCTTCACAGATTCAGTGACTTCATCATAAGTCATTTCTATTTCATTAAACCGTTGAGGATCCTTGATGTTGCCAGTATACTCATGCATCAACCCGGAGCGGCGGCTTAAAGGTAGGATACTCCATGAAACCCAGCAGCCAACGATGTCAACACCGGTTAAACCGTTGGCTAGGAGAGCCTGGAGCTTGGCGAGTTGAGGTGCATAAGCTTGTCGTTCTTTGGCAGTAAGTCGTTGAGGTAATGGGTGGCCGTTGCTAAGCCGGTGAGAACGGTAATCTGGGAGAGGGTTTTCTTCAGCAGGAGCAGTATTCTGACAATAAAACCATGTTTGGTTCCAATCTTTGGGGTGGCTGTGATGTTTGGCGTGAGGAAAATCAACTTGTTTCCTCTTCAGGATTGTCACCCCACTAAGTTCAATGTTGGGACCATCAGAGAACTCAGTTCGGCAGTTTAGATGGAAAAAGTCTCGGAAGAGCTCAACAGATGGTTCTTCTTGAAGGTAAACTTCACAGAATACTTGGAAATTGCATATGTTGGACACAGAATTCGGTCCAATATCTTGTGGATGGAGTTGAAAGCTAGTAAGTACATCCCGGAAAAACTTTGATCCGGGAGGGCTGAATCCCCGGTCTAGATGCTGCATGAACACAGTCACTTCTCCATCTTGAGGCTCAGGAGGGCATTTAGGGCCAGGGACTCACCAATGAAGGACATTTTTCTGGGCCAAAGTGCCGGTCAAAACATATCCATTGAGCTGCGTCTCCGTGATCCGGGAAGGAACCCAGTTGCAAGCGGCGAATTGCTTGGTCATTTTGGAAAACAAACTGTAAAAGAAATGTGAAGGCCGGTTTACGATTCAAGGTTGATGTGGGTTAACCGGTGTTAAACCGGGGAACTTGATCAAGGCATATATGTGAGGTAAACCGGAAACTACTACTCAAGTCAAGATGGCGGTTTAAGTGAGGGCTAATGGTATCTGGCGGATTATCAACTACTAAAGATTAAACCGCCTTTAAAGAAGCAGATCTACTAAGTGTTGCAGAAACAAGTTTCACAAGATGGTGATATAATTTTGGATCTACCGCAGTTTTACAAAAGGAAAAAAAATTAACCCTAAAGGTTGCGACAGCAGAAGAGCGCATATGCTTGGGCAAGATCTCATGTAGTAAAAAGTAGTTTCTGAGGGTAACTAGGGGTGCTGAACTGCTACCGCACACCTTTGCTATCAGTTTCAGGTCTATTTATGAGATCTACGAGAGGAAAAGGAAAAAACGAGGAAGAACACCGATGAACAGAAGAACCCTAATACAGATCTAACAGTTGTAAAGAGGAGTACTTACTGATGCTGCGCGGAGGGGCGGTGCAGTCTATCTGATCAAAAACAGGTTGATGCAGCGCCCTTGTTGATGCAGTACTCGAAGGACGACGGCGGCGCCGAAGCTCGAGTTCTTCGGGGTTGCGGGGAAGAAAACGATGCGAAGAGGCAAGGGGTAAAATGGAAGGATCCCCGGTCTTATTTATAAAGAAAGGGGGATAAATGGCAGGCACGAGAATCGAGGGGCCTGAAGCGGCAAAAGGGGGCGCAGCTGTCCCCTCGATCTTAAGAGAAGGGAATCTTCATAAATCTTTTTATGCAGAGATGACATCATGACGATTTACTACAATGTTTGAAGATGACGTCACGGCGGTTCACCAAAGTTTACAGGGAGATGACAATATGGCGGTTTACAAGAATCATTAGAAGACGCTCATGGAATTTTTCTAAGTATTGAAGATTGACATGAACATGTTCAAATCAATCTGGGGCCTAATGTTGAGGATATAACTATTGAGTGTAAACCGCCCAGGAGGGGCCAGTTCATGCTCAACTATACTGAAGCCCATGAAGACAAGAAGATGGCGCTTTAATGATAAAGCTTAGAGGCCCAGAGCCCAAAGGCGGATTAGGGCCCATAGTGGTAAACCGACATAGTTGTATAACTTGTATTGTAAGTTAGGGAAAGGGAGAGACCGAGCCGAACACTTGTATGAGTCGGCCTCGAGACTCTGTAAACCGGCCGGGCGTCAACCTGTGTATATAAAGGGACGACCCGGCGGTGGTTCAGGGACAATAGACAACAACTCGAGACCCAGGCAAAGCATATTTGCTCCCTGGTCATCAAAACCCCAATAATCCCATCACAACTAGACGTAGGCTTTTACCTTCATCGTAAGGGGCTGAACTAGTATAAAACTCTCGTGTCCCTTGTCCGGTTTAACCCCTTCAGGCTAATCTTGTTGCGATGGCTCCACGACTAAGTCCTTCTACTAGGACATCTGACGTGATATTTCCACGAAACTCACCCTCCTCGCCTCTCTGTCAAACCGCCTACCCAAAAACTGCCGCGCGTACTACCCGGAAAAAGCCCCGCCCTCAACTTTTAACAACGCGAAAATAGTTTGAGCTTGTTCGTTCTATATAAATACTTACTGTATGTTTATTCACCTGTGGGGTTGTTCAATGAATGGAGGGCCCGGGAGCACAAGTGAACAATACTAGTACTACTAGTAGTAAGAGGAGTCGTACAGTTAGTCACCTTAAATAGAAAGTTTCTTTTCTTTACTGCCACGTACACAAATTGAAACGCTTGTTGTGGAGAGAAAAAGATAATCACTCCATTATATATGTACGCAGGGGCCTGAGCGCTTGCTTTACTAGGGTTGCTCTCTTCATTCTCTCATCCTCTCCAGATCTAAACAAGATAGCGGTAGCGGCATTTTCTCTCTGCTCACCGCTGGTCACAGATCCGGCCGGATCCCTTCCGCTGGTGTGTGTAGAGGACTAAAAGGTGCATCATTCACGCGGTCATCGCTGCCGAGGGAGGAAACCCACAGCTGCCGGGGGGGCCTATCCTCTGCCTGTGCCATTCTATCCGATACAGCACTGGCTCGGGAGGTCCTTCAACCCTTCTTCCTCCCTGCCGTATTGTGCGCAGATCGGACCTGTCGCCGCCGACATCCCGACGAACCTCAGGTACAAGTTCTTCGAAAGCGGCCTTGCTCTACTGCCCCAGCTCCCAACGTGTCCGCATGTGCAGATTTTTCTACTTCCATCAGCTCTTCCAAATCCACCTACATTTTTAGTATTATTAGAGGTAAAGCTACTTCATGCATTCGAACCTAGGACTTGGTTCAAACAACGAAGAAAGGGGGGGAATCGTAGCATGAATCTAGGACTTGATTCAAAGAGGAAATAACAGGGGGAAAGTAGTAGAGACCGGGTACCCAACCAGTCTCTTGGTTGAAAAGGGAAATAATGGGAAAACTCAGTACAAGCTGGATAAGGAACATATCTATTATTGGTTGAAAAATGAATAGAAAGTGGCAGCTGGTGGACAAGTCAACAGAGTATGTCCAGGATTAGATTTGCTACCCTCACATAGTAAAAGGTCTCCAGGATTAGATTTGCCGCCCTCACATAGTAAAAGGTCTCCATGATTAGATTTGCTGCCCTCACATAGGAAAAGTTCTCCATGATTAGATTTGTTGCCCTCACAGAGCATGAACCAACTCGACGTCACCACTTTATGCCTCCTTGTAGGTACATTGTGCTGATGTGTCCACTGTCGTATGTCCTTATACCAACCATTTGCTGTTGTTAATGTAAGGTCGCATGTAAAATGAAGTGATCACACTATTACCTTAAGGACATGTCTAACTAGTGTTATTGTTAATCTAATGCCTCCAGTGATATGATGCAATTAAACTGTGTTAACAAATGGTACTGATGCTATTTTCCCAAGTATGATAAGTAAGTTGCTTCTTTACGCTCCTGAGTGACCTGGTGTCCCCATGGTCCCATGCCCTTAAACCAACTCTTTAGCTACTGTTGATTTACTGTATCTGGTAAACAAGCAATGCCACCATTAAAGTAATCCCATATTTGACGAATGTCATAGTTGATCATAATGCTTCCAGTAACATGAAGCATTGCTGACGTTTTAAAATTTCTACTATCCTTGCGTGATTGCCATGAACATAATTAATATGTTTCTTTTCATTTCGTGTATGTTTCGTATATTTTTATTGACCAGCAACTGTTTACTTTCTATCTTTTTGTGCAGATAGGGATATCCATTTCACCTGTTGCTATTGTGACCTTTTGGTGAACTGCACAAAACACTTTCTTTTGGAATGAGTGTCTTTTGCAGTTCAACTAAAATGTCACATGGGCAACATCTCCCAATTTTGGTGGAACTGCACAAAATGGTGATTGGAGTTTCCAAAATCTCCATCAAATTCTGCCGGTAATCTCGTGCAAACATTTTATTAGCTTTTGCAAGATGAGCCGTCACTGTCACCACAATGGCACTTTATTTTAGTGGAACTGCACAAAAGGATAAGCAAATTATAGTTGCACCTTACATGAGCAGTACAGCCAACCTCAATGTTGCTGAATTTTAGTGCAACTACTAAAGAAGAACCTGCCAGCTCACGAGAGCAAGTACTTCTTACTAGCTGAATGATGCAATCTTTGCTTCATTTCAGGTGAACTGCAGAAAAAGGCACATGAATTGAATCATAGATCTGCAGGTTGATCTCATCCGAGTGGAGTTGCAGGTTCACCACATTGAGTCGTGGCCGTATAGGGCCCCTCACACCTGTTGCTTCAATTGGTGCCACTATTATAGTAATCATGCTCTTTCTTATCTGTGCAAACAGGAATACTCTACTACAGATGTTGTGATAGTTAAGAGCATTCGCCAAGTTCTTGGGTTGTATGACACGGCTAGCCAAGATGGATTTAATATCGATATTCACTTTATCAAAAGGCTCTAATGGGTTGGTTCAGAATCTTGCAAGCTGGGAATCAATGAGATGTGTAGGCATCTTTGTTGTACTTATTATTTGAATCTTATTTGTTGGTTCTGAATCTTGGAAGCTGGGAATCAATAAGATGTGTAGGCATCTTTGTTGTACTTATTACTTGAATCTTATTTGTTGGTTCTAAATCTTGCAATCTGGGAAACACGGCATGATGATGCAGAGGACAACAACCATAACAAATTGTTCAAACTTGGTAGTATTTTCTGTGTGAAAGTGCGGCAAATGTGCTGATCATGTGCGTCCTTAGAATAATAATTCTAATTGTTGTGCATGTTGATCCTGTGGCACTGATAGAATGAGCCAATGCATTGCTTGTTTTAAGAATACATTTTAATTAAAGCTAATTAAATTTAAGTAAAGTGACCACTAACACTTGTTATTACAGTACCAATACAGACCCACTCGTGCACTGACGTGTGTGGCCGGAATAGGTTTCTTAATGGAGGCGTTTGAATGCGTCGAGGGTGCATATTCTGTTGGGCGTGCAGTGGGCGAAGGAGGGGTAGTAACTGTTGTCGGCTATACACACTCAGTTAACTGTTGAATCCAGCTCCCCAAGAGCTGAAAAATGAATTGCTGCTGCCGCCTACTCACTCGTTCACTTGAAGAGACTCCAATGGCGATCCGAGGGGTGAGCCTGCTGGATATGGACTTCAGCAAGGAGTTCACCTTTGAGTTCTCCGTTTAGTCCCATGGCGGCACCAAGTTCAATGTGATGTACACCAACGATCCGGACTCGGTGAAGCTCTGCCTCACCGAGTTCAAACAGTACCTACAGGACGAGAAAGCACAAGGTCGCTGGACTAGACCATGTGCCCATCCATTCATCTCCTGACAGGGACCAGCGGATCGCGATCACCCAGGTATGCGATCGAGACGAGGTTCTTGTCTACCACTGATGTAGGGACATCAGAGGTTCTGGAGCATTCTCCCGTTTCATCGGCAACGCCGACTGCGCCTTCGCTACAGTGGAGAGAAGGAAGAACGCTACGATTCGGCCATCTGGTGCAGCAAGCTTGTCGACATCCAGAAGCAATACAAGATCATCAGCAAGTTCTTTTTTTCTATAAAAATGCAAAATTGAACCTATGTTTTCCCTTCAATAATAGTATATATATATAAACAATTATTATTATTATTTTGTAAGAACTTTTAATTTACGAAATAAAATATCATTTTAATTTAATGAGTTAATAGGAAGTGGGGTATTATTATTTTTTAGGCTACACGTGGGACAATTGAGTTGGTTCTAGGGAAAAGCACTGAGAGAAAACTCAGTTTACATCGAAAAAGAAAGAGGAAGAAAATTCAGATATAGGATTAATGAAAACAAAAAATTGAAGGAAGTGGGAAGGTCTATAAAATGGTTGGACGAACGACAGGTTTAACGGAACCTCAGTTCTTTTTTTCTATTATATATATATATATATATGTGTGTGTGTGTGTGTGTGTGATAAAATAAGATATATATATATAACTTGGCAAGTTCACTCCTAATGATTGCATACATAAGCTTGCAAAGATTTTACAGACCAATGCAGTAATAGACGTGCGATCATGTGTTTATGTTTTTAGAACATTTCTCCGTCCAACTCAACATGATATTTTCACCCAGCCCAGCAAGTCGCGGATTTCGAGAAAAATGCAAATGGGCTTTAAATTCTACCATATATATAAACGGGCTGCATAGATGTGATACGTCTCCAACGTATCTATAGTTTATGAAGCATTCATGCTATTATATTATCTGTTTTGAATGTTTATGGGCTTTATTATACACTTCTATATTACTTTTGGGACTAACCTATAAACCGGAGGCCCAGCACATATTGCTGTTTTATTGCCTATTTCAGTCTTTCGAAGAAAAGGAATATCAAACGGAGTCCAAGCGGAATGAAACCCTCGGGAGCGTTATTTTTGGAATGGAAGCGATCCAGGAGACTTGGAGTTGAAGTCAAGAAAGCTTCGAGGTGGCCACGAGGGTGGGGGACGCCCCCCTACTGGGCGCTTCCCCTTGTCTCGTGGGCCCCTCGAGGCTCCCCCGACCGACTTCTTTCGCCTACATATTCCCATATACCCTAAAAACATCGAAGACACCAATAGATTGGGAGTTCCGCCGCCGCAAGCCTCTGTAGTCACCAAAAACCTCTCGGGAGCCCGTTCGGCACCCTGTTAGAGGGGGAATCCATCACTGGTGGCCATCTTCATCATCCCGGTGCTCTCCATGATGAGGAGGGAGTAGTTCACCCTCGGGGCTGAGGGTATGTACCAGTAGCTATGTGTTTGATCTCTCTCTCTCTCTTGTGTTCTTGAGGTGATACGATCTTGATGTATCGCGAGCTTTGCTATTATAGTTGGATCTTATGATGCTTCTCCCCCTCTACTCTCTTGTAATGGATTGAGTTTTCCCGTTGAAGTTATCTTATCGGATTGACTCTTTAAGGATTTGAGAACACTTGATTTATATCTTGCCGTGCTTATCTATGGTGACAATGGGATATCACGTGATCTACTTGATGTATGTTTTGGTGATCAACTTGTGGGTTCAGTGAACTTATGCATAGGGGTTGGCACACGTTTTCGTCTTGACTCTCCAATAGAAACTTTGGGGCACTCTTGAAGTACTTTGTGTTGGTTGAATAGATGAATCTGAGATTGTGTGGTGCATATCGTATAATCATGCCCACGGATACTTGAGGTGACAATGGAGTATCTAGGTGACATTAGGGTTTTGGTTGATTTGTGTCGTAAGGTGTTATTCTAGTATGAACTCTATGATAGATTGAACGGAAATAATAGCTTCATGTTATTTTACTACATACTCTTGAATAGATAGAACATAAAGGATAACTTTGAGGTGGTTTCGTACCCTACCATAATCTCTTCGTTTGTTCTCCGCTATTAGTGGCTTTGGAGTGACTCTTTGTTGCATGTTGAGGGATAGTTATATGATCCAATTATGTTATTATTGTTGAGAGAACTTGCACTAGTGAAAGTATGAACCTTAGGCCTTGTTTCCTAGCATTGCAATACTGTTTATGCTCACTTTTATCATTAGTTACCTTGCTGATTTTATAATTTCAGATTACAAATATCCATATCTACCATCCATATTGCACTTGTATCACCATCTCTTCGCTGAACTAGTGCACCTATACAATTTACCATTGTATTGGGTGTGTTGGGGACACAAGAGACTCTTTATTATTTGGTTGCAGGGTTGCTTGAGAGAGACCATCTTCATCCTACGCCTCCCACAGATTGATAAACCTTAGGTCATCCACTTGAGGAAAATTTGCTACTGTCCTACAAACATCTACACTTGGAGGCCCAACAACGTCTACAAGAAGAAGGTTGCGTAGTAGACATCAAGCTCTTTTCTGGCGCCATTGCCGGGGAGGTGAGTGCTTGAAGGTATATCTTTAGATCTTGCAATCGAATCTTTTTGTTTCTTATTTTATCACTAGTTTATTTTATAAAAGAAAACTACAAAAAAATGGAATTGAGTGTGCCTCATACGCTTCATCTTTTTAATATCTTTCGTGAGTATGATGGACAGGAAAATTGCGCTCAATTGCTAGAAGAAGAATGCATTAAAATGCTTGGTACTAAATCTTTGAATGATGAGCATGATTGCAATGTTGTTAGTATGAACTCTTTGAATATCCATAGTACTAATGATGATTGCACTAGTTATGATGAAAATTTCTCTTATAAGCATGTCGATTTTGTGGAGTGAATTGGGTTTGCAAGTACACACCAAATAGGGAAAATAGATATTGCAAGAGGCATAAGCATTTAGAAACTAAATGGTTGCAAAAAAGGCTTAATGTTAGTGCTGAAAATTTAAGATATCTTTACCGTACTTGTGAACTTTGCAATGAACGTGGTCATTTAAATCTTCGATGCAAATTGTTTCATGATTGAATCGTGTCCAAAAATTGTGATGACTTGATTTCCCTTGCACATCATAATGAACTTAGTTTGCTTTTGGGTTATGAAGAATTGAAACGTGCAACTAAGCATATTCCAGAATTTAATCTTGAGAATTTTCTTGATATTAATCTAGAGGAAATTTATTTGTATTGTGCGGTGAATTGCATTGAAAATACTTATATTGCCCATTACCTAAAGAAAAGAAAGCAAATAGAAGATCAAGAGAATACTAATGAAAGGGAAGAGACTTCCCAATATCCTCCTATTATTTCTTATGATGAATCAGGTAACGAGGAGGAATTTTCTATTCAACCAATCTCATCAATAAGGAGCTCAAAGAAGAGGGTTGAACCCACACATAATGTGAAGAAGAAGAAGAAAAGAAGGAGCAACAAAGGTAAAAAGGTATCCCTCCCAAATGATGTTGCTCCTACAACTCATTGTGCTGATGATAATTGTTATACTATTGGTGCTATCCATACTATTAATGATGAGAGTGATTATGCTTATGATATGAAAAGGCCCAAGCTTGGGGAAGCTATGTTTGATGAGGATGAAATATTTGGGAATATATTTGCTGGAATTAATGTTTGTCCCAAGCTTGGGAATGCTACTTTTAATGAAGATGATATTTTTAGCCTCCCAAGTTTTGATATGCAAAGTTGTTATGATGATAGCATGCCTTCTACCTATGATGATTATATTGATGACAGTGGGTTTGGAAGTGTCAACTTTAGGAAGTAATGATACCACTATTTTGGAGGATGTTGAATCTTATAATATTTATGAAAGTGGATTTGGAAGAGTGTCAACTTTATTTAGTGATGATTCCACTATCTTGGAAGAGGTTTCAATCGATTATGATGAGAACAAAGTTGCTACTTATGATGATTATTATGATGAAACTTATGCTATAAAAGTAGTAATGATTATATTTATAAAACTTGTCATGATTATGATTACCCTTTTTCTGAACATTACTCTTTTAATGTGGAAACAATTTTTAGTATTCGAGTCTCTTATGATACTCCCACTATTCCGAATAAGAAGAATTTTGCTTATGTGGAGAGTAGTAAATTTTCTATGCAAGTAGATCATGAAAAGAATGCTTTAGGTGCTGGTTATATTGTTGAATTCATTCATGATTGAAAGTGCAACTATCCCTAGGTGGTTTTGGTAATTCATAACAACATATAGCTCATTGAGCTAATGCTATTCCAAGACTATTATTTCAGTAAAGCTCAATGGATGGCATGGATGATGAAAGTGGATCCCTCAAAATACTAAGGACAAAGGATTGGCTCAAGATCAAAAGATCTCTTCATTTTATATTTTAGTGATCCAAGATCACATTGAGTCTATAGGAAAAGCCAATACTATCAAGGAGGGATGAGGTGTTGCTTAATGAGCCTCTTGCTTCATGTGCTTAGTGATATGCTCCAAAACCCTCAGCTACTTTCTCACATCCACAAATGACCTAAACCCAAAGCCAAAATCGGTCACACCGATTCTTTCTATCCGGCACCACCGATTCCAAAAGTCATAGCCACTGCCACAAACCCTAAGCAAATCGGCCTTACCGATAGGGATCTCGGTCTCACCGAGATGGGATTGTAATCTCTCTGTTTCCCTTCGTAACGTTTCGGTCTAGCCAAAGTGAGCGATCGGTCCCACCGAGATTGCAATGTAAACTCTCTGTTTCCCTTTTGTAACATTTCGGTCTCACCAAAAAGAGCAAATCGGTCCCACCGAGTTTACCTGACCAACTCTCTGGAAAGCTTATTACCAAAATCGGTCTTACCGAGTTTGTGTAATCGGTCTTACCGAGATTACGTTATGCCCTAACCCTAACCGAATCGGTCTCACCGAGTTGTATGTCAGTCCCACCGAAAATCACTAACAGTCACTAGGTTTACTAAATCGGTCCGACCGAGTTTGTTGAATCGGTCCCACCGAGTTTGGTAAATTGTGTGTAACGGTTAGATTTTGTGTGGAGGCTATATATACCCCTCCACCTCCTCTTCATTCATGGAGAGAGCCATCAGAACAAACCTACACTTCCAACTTACCATTTCTGAGAGAAAACCACCTACTCATGTGTTGAGGCCAAGATATTCCATTCCTACCATATGAATCTTGATCTCTAGCCTTCCCCAAGTTGCTTTCCACTCAAATCTTCTTTCCACTAGATCCAAAACCTATGAGAGAGAGTTGAGTGTTGGGGAGACTATCATTTGAAGCACAAGAGCAAGGAGTTAATCATCAACGCACCATTTGTTACTTCTTGGAGAGTGGTGTCTCCTAGATTGGCTAGGTGTCACTTGGGAGCCTCCG
This sequence comes from Triticum aestivum, assembly GCF_018294505.1. Classification (NCBI taxonomy): domain Eukaryota; kingdom Viridiplantae; phylum Streptophyta; class Magnoliopsida; order Poales; family Poaceae; genus Triticum; species Triticum aestivum. The sequence goes on along the minus strand of NC_057798.1, from coordinate 190,268,228 downwards.
ACAAGATTGTGGAGTTAAACCAAGGAGTTTGTAAGGGCAAGGAGATCGCCTACTTCGTGAAGATCTACCGCTAGTGAGGCAAGTCCTTCGTGGGCGACGGCCATGGTGGGATAGACATGGTTGCTTCTTCGTGGACCCTTCGTGGGTGGAGCCCTCCGTGGACTCACGCAACCATTACCCTTCGTGGGTTGAAGTCTCCATCAACGTGGATGTACGATAGCACCACCTATCGGAACCACGCCAAAAACATCTGTGTCTCCAATTGCGTTTGAATGCTCCAAACCCTTCCCTTTACTTTCTTGCAAGTTGCATGCTTTAATTTCCGCTGCCTATATACTCTTTGCATGATTGCTTGAATAGTGTGATGATTGCTTGACTTGTCCTAAGATAGCTAAAATCTGCCAAACTATAAAATTGGGAAAAGGTTAAGTTTTTAATTGGTCAAGTAGTCTAATCACCCCCCCTCTAGACATACTTCAAGGTCCTACAAGTGGTATCAGAGCTTTGGTCTCCATTTGCTTTGATTTCCATAGCTTTTGGTGGTCATAGCCTTGGTTTCACAACCTAGGAGAGTATGGCGTCTGGCGAGGGAAATTATCACCGTAGAGGTCCTTACTTTGACGGTACTAATTTTTCTAGTTGGAAGCATAAGCTGAAAATGCATATTCTCAGACATAACCCCGCCATTTGGGCAATTATTTGTATTGGCTTGCAAGGTGAATTCTTTGATGGGAGAGAACCGAACCGTGAAGCTAATGCGGAAGAATTGAAGATGCTGCAATACAACGCTCAAGCTTGTGATATCATCTTCAACGGATTGTGCCCCGAAGAATTCAACAAAATCAGCCGTCTTGAGAATGCAAAGGAAATTTGGGACACTTTGATTGATATGCATGAAGGTACCGAATCCGTCAAGGAATCCAAGTTGGATGTGCTCCAAAGTCAGCTTGACAAATTCAAAATGAAGGATGGTGAAGGTGTCGCTAAAATGTACTCTAGGCTTGCTCTTATTACAAATGAGATTGCCGGCTTAGGGAGCGAAGAGATGACCGACAAGTTCATCATCAAGAAGATCCTAAGAGCATTGGATGGAAAGAATGATACCGTGTGCACATTGATCCAAATGATGCCAAACTACAAAGATCTCAAGCCAACGGAAGTCATTGGAAGAATTGTTGCTCATGAGATGTCACTCAAGGATAAGGAGGAACTTCACAACAAGTCAAGTGGTGCTTACAAAGCCTCAAGTGAAGCCCCCACATCATCAAGTGAGAAACAAACCTTCAATGAAGAATTGAGCTTAATGGTGAAGAACTTCAACAAATTCTACAAGAGTAGAAGCAAATAAAGAAGCTCCATGTCAAGGTCTTACAATGACAAAAGATCTTCTAGTCGAGGGTGCAATTGCTACAATTGTGGGAGACCCGGACACTATTCCAATGAGTGTACGGCACCCTACAAAAGAAGAGAAGATTCTCCAAGAAGAAGAAGCAAAAGAGAAGAATCACCACCAAGAGAGAGGAGGAGTAGAGATGATCGTTATGAACGAAGACCCTCACGGAGAAGCAAGGATTCGGAAAGGAAGGACAAGTCATCAAGGAGCTGCACAAAACGAAGACATCAAGCTCATGTGGGTGAATGGGTATCAGGCTCCGACTCCGACAATCACTCCGAGAGAAGCTATCACTCCGACTCCGAATATACTTAAGATGAAGGTGTTGCCGGTCTAGCACTTGTGTCAACCAACTCCTATGACATATTTGATTCACCAAATGAAGGAATTGGAAGATGCTTCATGGCCAAAGGTCCAAAGGTAACACATCCTGAGTATGTTGATTTCGATAGTGATGAAGATGACTTGCTTGTGGATGATGATTTACTTGTTGACACCTCTAGTGATGAATACTATGATAAAATGTCAATTAATCATGCTAATCAAGATAAAACGAATGACAATGATAAGGAGAAGATTGAGCTTCTAACTAAAGAACTAAACACTCTTAAGTTGGCTCATGAAACTATCTTCGAAGATCATCGAGAACTTTTAAGGGCTCATGAGATGTTACGCTTTGAAAAGCTCAATCTTGAGCAAGAGCATGAGTTCTTAAAGGCAATCAATGATGATCTCCGTAAGAAAAGTTCTTCTTACATTGCCAAGCGTTTACTCTTATCTTCTTACATGCCTCAGGTCAAGTCTAGTAACAAGTACAAGAAAGATACTTCCTCTAGTAGTAACAATAACAATGTTAAATCCAATATTGTTGCTTCTAGTAGTTCTCTTGATTCCACTAATGATTCTCTTAGCCAAGTTACACTTGAGCAAGAAAATAGCTTATTGAAGGGAATTAGAGAGAAAGGTGTTTACAAGGGCCTTGTCGGGAGTAAGCAAGTCGAGGAAATTGTACGCAAGCAAGGAAGGCACCGGAAGAATCAAGGTGTTGGTTTTGAACGAAAGTTCAATGCCAATGGAGTTGAGTGGGAAGAAGATCAATACCCCAAGACGAAGTTTGTTCCTCAACAAGAGAAGTATGATCCTACTTCCTTCAAGGGAACACAAGCCCAAGATGATCTTCCACCACAAGACCACAAGAACAAAAGCAAGGACAAGCTTCAAGAAGAGATTGATGCATTTGAAGAAGCACCTAAGGCCTCATTCAAGTGGGTTCCCAAGACTACGTCAAGTTCTACTTCATCAAGTACAAATACAACTCCAAGGATTCCCATCAAGATGATGTGGATCCCGAAGAAGAAGAACTAGAGAGTTCTTGAGGGTGACTCCGCCAACATTCTTCACTCATATCATTATGGCAAGAAAAAGTGCAATCAACTTCCACATCTTGCACTAGTTCAAGGAGTCACAAACCCTCATGTTGGTAAGGCAAGGGACAAGGTAACCTAATGATTTCATGGACATCATCTTGTGTGTGCTTCACTCTATGTCTATGGATATTCTTGTTTGTTCCTTGTGGGACTAACCCATGTAGGTAAGTTGAAAGTGCAACTCACTCCAAAGGATTGCTCCAAATGATCTACATCAACATTGAGCATCCACATCTTCAACACCTACATGAAGTCATCATCGACAAAACCCAAGGTTAGTTCATCCCTCTAAGGGGGGATCTCACATCTAGGGGGAGCTTAACTCTTAGAATTGAGTCAAAGCAACTCTAATGGTGTGAACATATCAATGCATTATGTAAAAGTGGTAACCCCACTTGAGCTTAAACGATGAGTATGACCTATGACCAAATGTTTTCATTTGACTCCTAAGTCAATATACTCATATATAGATGACCTAGTCATCGCCAATTGTTTGATAGATGCTAGAATTGGTTGTGCATGCTTTGCCACATATTTCATTTGCCATCTTATTGTGTGAGCATGTTGGTGCATATTTTACTCATTCAAGGACATCCACTTGTTGTTTTGCTTGATTGGCTTCTTTTCTTTTTGCCAAGTGGATGGACAAGAATGCCTAAGAACCTTGTCTAGCTATCTATGCTTTTCTCGTCTCAAACTCTATTCATGCTACATCACAAAATTTGATCAAGTCATATTCGAACCACTCTGTGTGTGGAGCACTCGGAGTCCCCGATTCGTCATAGACTTAAACTTCCAAAACTTCTTTGTGACCCTCGGTCTGACCGATTCCTCCATTTCAGTCCTACCGAAATCATTAAGTTGATCTAAGTTTTCAATCTCGGTGCAACCGATTTGAACTTTTCGGTCACACCGAGTTACCGTAACTGTACACAATTATGCATCTCGGTGCCACCGAGTTGTTCCACTCGGTCACACCGACAGGGTTGGGCTATATATAGTCACGGGCAAAAATTTGGAAATTCCTCCGAACCCCTTCGCCCGTGCAATAGCTCGCTCTGCCATCGAAGGTCTCCGGATCGTCTCCTCGTCGCCAGCCGCCTCCAGTAGCTGGTCTCCGCCGCCGTCAACGGATTTTGCCCCCGCCGTTGCCGCCGTAGTGAGTTCATCGCCAAGCTAGGGTATGGACTCGATCACTGTGCTATCCTCGTCCGATTCCTAGCACATTGTGTTCTTATAGATTCTTGCCACGATTGAAACACTCCTATCCACTCAATGCAATCTGTAGATTAGATGAGATTCAAAATTCTAGGGTTAGGTTTCCGCCGAAACCATCTCAGACCCACCGAGTTGAAAAACTCGGTCCCATCGATTGGCTTATGCCATTGCACTAGTAACTCTCGGTCTGACTGAGAATTGCTAATCGGTGCGACTTATTTTAGGACTTTGTGAAACCCTAGCAGTCTCGGTGCCACCAAACTATGACTCGGTCCAACCGAGATCATCAGTTTAGGTTCCAAAACTGCTTCGGTATCATCGAGTTTGAAAATCGGTTGATCCGAAATGCTTTCTGTGGAAAACTAAAACTGAATATTTGAATCATTATTTTTGCAAAAATCTCTGCATTTTGTGATGCTCATCTATTCTATCTCATCTATAACTCTTCACAGGGTCAGCAGTCAGTGTTTGCAGCATGTCAGACCAGAGTGACAGCCAGAACAGGTCAGAAGAGCAAATTGACATGAGCAAGGGCACTAGTCCCTCAAGCTCTACAGATGAAGGGAGCAGAAGCACTCCTAGCAACCTGCCTAAGGCTGCTACCAGGCAAAGGAGAAAGAGAACCTCAGACTCAGAGGATGAGACTATAAAGCTGAAGAAGATGAGGCTACTTCCAAGAAAGTAGTGCTCAAGAAGGAATATGGCTCAGCACATAGCATAAAGCCTGGACTGAAAAAGAAAGTTCTTGCCAAGAGGACACCAATGCCCAAGGCCAGAAGGTCCACTCAAGTGCCAGAACAGACTGAACCCAAAGAGGCACCTGCAATGAAAGTCACAACTTCCAAATCTTAGAAAGTTCCTACTGGAGAAACAATGAAGTTTTTGAATCAGAGGATAAAGGTGCTCAGGACAAGAAGAAGAAGAGAGCAAGAACCACAACTGCCCAGGTTCTTGGAAAGCCCTCTATGAGAAGAGATTCTGAAGAGGAAGAAGAGGTTGCTGCACCAGCACCCAAGGCACCAAAGCTTATGGGTGATGCTATTAGATCAGGGGCTGCAACATCTAAGCCTAAGGAAGCACCCAAAGCTGCCTCCAAGGCCAAGCTTGCACCAAGGAGGAATACTAGGAGTATTCCAGCTGCTGAGAAGAACAAGGCCCCAGTGCCAAATGTTGCTGATGAAGAAGATGAAGAAGGACAGGTCCTAAGGAAGCTCAAGCCCAAGATACCAGACCACAATGATGCCCATCCTGTGGATGAGGACATGAGGATCAGGAAGGACTCAGGGTTGAGGCTATGGAGGATGGAAGATCCATATGCCTCAAGGAGAAGAATTGCTGTTGATTACAGGTTCCATACAAAAGAACAGCAGGACTTCTATGAGACAATCTTGTTGGATAAGAAGCCCATAGTTTGTGATATGAGGTGGGTTGACTGGACCTACATCAAGGACAATGAAGAGCACTATCCTGGAGTGCAAGACAACTTTTTTGCTTGTGGAGTTGCTGATTTTGTTGGGAAAAAGCTCACCAACTGGAATGATGAACTTATCATGAAATTCTACTCCACAGCACACTTCTATCCAGATGGAAGGATAGTATGGATGTCTGAAGGTACAAGGTACCAGTCCACTGTTGAAGAATGGGCAAGTCTGATAAATGCCCCAAAGGAAAATGATGATGACCTGGACATTTACGCCAAGAAGAAGATGGACCACAATTCCATGGCACACATGTACAAGGAGATCCCAGACAAGGCTATTGAAACACATAAGTTTGGATCAGTCCACTTTCTGCTGTTAGGGCTACCAACTATCAATTGGATCCTAAGGCATACTCTGTTGCCTAAGTCTGGTGACCACAACATGATCAGAAGGCATGCCATCAACATGTTGCATGTGTTTGATGTGCCACAGAAGTTCAAAGTCATGAGCCTTATGATTGAAACCATTAAGAGGACTGCAGTAGATCAGAAGAGGAGCTGTGGATATGCCCCTCAGATTCAAGAGTTGATAAACTCAAAGATGGGCACAGGGAAATATCAATTGGATACGGAACATTTTCCACTTTATCCAGACTTTGAGGACAATGAGGTTGTCATGAATGAGAATGATCCATCATCAGTTCAAGCTCAAGAGAAGAAGGAGAAGGCAAGGAAGGAGAAGGCTGCCAAGATGCCAACTCAAGAGGAGGCATCTGAGTATTTCTTGAAGAACAAGCAGGAGCAACTTGGTTACTTAATAGCATCAACACTGAGGATTGAGAAGGGACTGGCCACCCTCACTCAGAATCAGGAGAGCTTGGAAAGAATCATGGAACTCAAATTCCATGACCTTGATGTCAAAGTAACTGAGATTCAGTCAGTTGTAGAGCAGCTGCAGGATGACATGCAGGAGAGGCAGGGCAAGACTACCACAAATGTGTTTGCCAGAGTGCCCAGAGCCCAGAGGTCAGTTGCAGTGCCTGTGACAGACACTAGAGCAACATCTTCAGCACCAGCTAGAGCCCCTACTGCTCCAGTGCAACCAGGTCCAGCATCAACTCCAGCACCCTCTACTTCAACTGAAGCCTTCGTTCTTGGAGTTATCCGGACACCACCACCTGAAGATCAAGCCTGAGAGACGATCTAGCACTATGCATTTTCTATGAACTTTTTGGTAACTTGTTGCCAAAGGGGGAGAAAAATGTATAGATCATAGGCTTCGAGAGAGAGAGTGTGTGTGTGTTGCTTTTGTTCTCTCTTGCTTTGTTTGGTGGTTAAACTTGTTTGCTTTTGATTGCTTGAGATACTATGCTTGTGAGACATTGATGATCATGTGTTTGATCATAAGCTACACTTATGCATGTTTGATGATATTATCTTATCTATCCTATGTGATCATTCACTTTGCTTGGTGATGAGTGCATGTATTCAATATTTATTATTTTGAGCGCTCCACCAAGATGTATGTGACATGGAAGAGTAACACATGAGCCTAGTTCATTGTGCATTTGTAGTCCAAAGCAAATCTCAAACTATGCACAAATTTAGGGGGAGCTCTTGCTTATCACATACTTCTCAAAGCGACGATGTTATTCAATCTTATTATCATTTGTCGAAGCTTTGATCTATATGTTGTCATCAATTACCAAAAAGGGGGAGATTGAAAGTGCAACTATCCCTAGGTGGTTTTGGTAATTCATAACAACATATAGCTCATTGAGCTAATGCTATTCCAACACTATTATTTCAGGAAAGCTCAATGAATGGCATGGCATGGATGATGAAAGTGGATCCCTCAAAATACTAAGGACAAAGGATTGGCTCAAGCTCAAAAGCTCAAGACTCTTCATTTTATATTTTAGTGATCCAAGATCACATTGAGTCTATAGGAAAAGCCAATACTATCAAGGAGGGATGAGGTGTTGCTTAATGAGCCTCTTGCTTCATGTGCTTAGTGATATGCTCCAAAACCCTCAGCTACTTTCTCACATCCACAAATGACCTAAACCCAAAGCCAAAATCGGTCACACCGATTCTTCCTATCCGGCGCCACCGATTCCAAAAGTCATAGCCACTGCCACAAACCCTAAGCAAATCGGTCTTACCGATAGGGATCTCGGTCTCACCGAGATGGGATTGTAATCTCTCTGTTTCCCTTCGTAACGTTTCGGTCTAACCGAAGTGAGCGATCGGTCCCACCGAGATTGCAATGTAAACTCTCTGTTTCCCTTTTGTAACATTTCGGTCTCACCGAAAAGAGCAAATCGGTCCCACCGAGTTTACCTGACCAACTCTCTGGAAAGCTTATTACCAAAATCGGTCTTACCGAGTTTGTGTAATCGGTCTTACCGAGATTACGTTATGCCCTAACCCTAACCGAATCGGTCTCACCGAGTTGCATGTCAGTCCCACCGAAAATCACTAACGGTCACTAGGTTTACTAAATCGGTCCGACCGAGTCTGTTGAATCGGTCCCACCGAGTTTGGTAAATTGTGTGTAACGGTTAGATTTTGTGTGGAGGCTATATATACCCCTCCACCTCCTCTTCATTCGTGGAGAGAGCCATCAGAACAAACCTACACTTCCAACTTACCATTTCTGAGAGAGAACCACCTACTCATGTGTTGAGGCCAAGATATTCCATTCCTACCATATGAATCTTGATCTCTAGCCTTCCCCAAGTTGCTTTCCACTCAAATCTTCTTTCCACCAGATCCAAAACCTATGAGAGAGAGTTGAGTGTTGGGGAGACTATCATTTGAAGCACAAGAGCAAGGAGTTCATCATCAACGCACCATTTGTTACTTCTTGGAGAGTGGTGTCTCCTAGATTGGCTAGGTGTCACTTGGGAGCCTCCGACAAGATTGTGGAGTTGAACCAAGGAGTTTGTAAGGGCAAGGAGATCGCCTACTTCGTGAAGATCTACCGCTAGTGAGGCAAGTCCTTCGTGGGCGACGGCCATGGTGGGATAGACAAGGTTGCTTCTTCGTGGACCCTTCGTGGGTGGAGCCCTCCGTGGACTCGCGCAACCGTTACCCTTCGTGGGTTGAAGTCTCCATCAACGTGGATGTACGATAGCACCACCTATCGGAACCACGCCAAAAACATCCGTGTCTCCAATTGCGTTTGAATCCTCCAAACACTTCCCTTTACTTTCTTGCAAGTTGCATGCTTTAATTTCCGCTGCCTATATACTCTTTGCATGCTTGCTTGAATAGTGTGATGATTGCTTGACTTGTCCTAAGATAGCTAAAATCTGCCAAACTCTAAAATTGGGAAAAGGTTAAATTTTTAATTGGTCAAGTAGTCTAATCACCCCCCCCCTCTAGACATACTTCAAGGTCCTACAATGATGCTACTGAAAATTATTATGAGGGAGAAATATATGCATGTAGGAGTTGCAATAATATCAAGTTTCCTCTCTATGTGCTTAAAGTATTGAAGCTATGCTTGTTTTACCTTCCTATGCTAGTTGATTATTGTTCCCATAAGTTGTTTGCTCACAAAATCCCTATGCATAGGAAGTGGGCTAGACTTAAATGTGCTAGTCATATTCTTCATGATGCTCCCGTTATGTTTCAATTCTTATCTTTTGTGTGAGCATCATTGTCATCATCATGCCTAGCTAGAAAGGCATTAAAGAAAAGTGCTTGTTGGGAGACAACCCAATATTTATCCTTACTGTTTTTGTGTCTCCACATGATTATGCTACTGTATTAATCATGTTTTGTAGCTTTTGTTTCAATAAAATGCCAAGTAAGACCTTTAGGATAGCTTACGGTGATAGTTGTGTTGATCCTGCTGAAAATCAGAAACTTTTGCACCCAGTAAATTAGTTTTGATAATTCACAGAAACGTGCTTTTGTTCTGATTCTTTTTGCTATGGATTGGTACACAAATTACTTAGGACTTCCTAATTTTCTAGGGTTTTTGGAGTTCTAGAAGTGTACGTTTGATACAGATTACTACAGACTGTTCTGTTTTTGACAGATTCTGTTTTCTATGTGTTGTTTGCTTATTTTGATGAATCTATGAGTAGTATCGAAGGGTATGAATCATAGAGAAGTTGGAATACAGTAGATATTACACCAATATGAATTTAGAATGAGTTCATTACAGTACCTAAGTGGTGGTTTTATTTTCTTATACTAACGGAGCTTACGAGTTTTCTGTTGAGTTTTGTGTTGTGAAGTTTTCAAGTTTTGGTAAAGATTCGATGGAGTATGAAATAAGGAGTGGCAAGAGCCTAAACTTGGGGATGCCCATGGCACCCCAAGATATTCAAGGATAACCAAAAGCCTAAGCTTGGGGATGCCCCGGAAGGCATCCCCTCTTTCGTCTTCGTTCATCGGTAACCTTACTTGGAGCTATATTTTTATTCAGCACATGATATATGTTTTGCTTGGAGCGTCATTTTCTTTTGTTAGTATTTGGTTTCTGTTATTTAGAATAATTAGCGGGGTTACCTGCGCATTTGCGTGGCTAGATATGTTACTGGGTTTCAAATGTTTTTAGATAATACAGGTGTTGAGAAGCGTTGATGTATCACTTGTGGTCAGGCATCAAATTTACTAAAAGAAATTGGCCAAAATACAACATGCGGCATCTTATCGTATTTCTTTTCTTTTAGTTATTTTCTCGCTAAAAATTGGTAGCTGATTTTATTATCTACAATATTTGCATTTGACGTATCATTGAAAATAAAATAAAACATCAAGCACACATTTCTGATGAAAACATGTCTGAGACTTTTATTAATGTCCCAGTTAGTAAAGGTTATGAGAATTCCACGTAAGTGCTACCGCCATCGTCGGTTCCCCTCACTTCTGGATACCTTCTGATGTCACTGAGGTTGGGAAAAGCTCGATTTGGGATAGACCATGATTAGATCTCCCTAGCTCTGCACGCGCCCAGTCTTGGTGTCTAGCCTACAGTGTCCATGCGATGGCATATCATTGGCGGCGTTGAGTAAGTTCTCCCGTCATGTTCTCGTTCCGACAATGCTTATGGGAGTCAGTGGAGCGAGTGGGTAGCTTCGGTCATGGCCAGATCTTGGGTCCCATTTTTGTCTATGTTTCGTGTAGGTGATCTTGGATGGCGTCGTTCGTCTGATTGGACGATGATGGTTCGTGATTTGATGTTCTGACTTTTTATCCAATTGGCAATGCATGGCAAACATTGGCTTCGTCGAGAATGTAGTGAGGTTAGGCCTTCGTTGATATGTCTTGCCGAATCTAGGATGCTTGTCCAGCCCCTTTCGTCATTGTCTTCTCTAGAATGACTAACTGATCCTTAGTTTGCTATCGTCGGATTCTTCTAGCTTCGATCGGTGACTTTCCAACTGTTGCGTCAACAACGCACCACATGCTAGTAGCTCCCAGTATGTTCCAGCGATAAAAATTGCTCATGCCGCGCCACCAGCAAGTGCATGAGGATGACAACCTTGATACACCTTAAGGCATGCGCTTATTATTTGATTTTCAATTAGTTGCTATTTTTACACAATATACACTTTGTACAAAGTGTTGGTTACTACTATTCTTTAGATATACTACTTGTGATCATTGGTTAATCAATATGGCCCAAGTCCTCCCTACGTCACTCCTATCAATCTACATATAGTTATCAATCTACATATAGTTATCAATCTATTTTCCTACTATTAGACACACACGGATATACATCTAACATCCAAGATAGTTAAGGTCAAGATTTAAGTTTTGTACTGCATTTCAAGTTTAGGTTAAATATGTCCCCATGCCAAATTCATATAGGAGTAACTATTTTTTTGCCGAGCTATAAATCTCTTCTGATCTTGTTGTGTAAACCTTGCTCCAGTATCTCCTGCTATAATTATGATTTCTTCAATGTTAAATATCCTGTTAATTACGGGGCTATTGTTTCTTTGCTTTGCCGACTCCGTACATATCAAGGTGGTACTGACTGTTTTTTCTCAATATACATGATTCGATTCTAAATGTTTTTTTGCTGGAATTGATACTAAATATTTATGCTAGACTGAACACTAAATGATCTTATTTCGATCCGTGTAGAGTATTAAACGTGTCCGAGTACAATATATATGCACGTAAGATATTTCTATGCACGTTACCACATGTCTGACTGGTAGACTCCTAGGCACGTTCCTATTTTTAATTAGTTAAATTTCATGCGTAAATCAAACAACTATTTTTTCACCACGGAAGATGTATTTGCCAGCATAAAATAATGTCAATTTGTCACATGGAATGGGAGTAAAAAACAAAAGAGTTGTTACATGCATTCATTTCATTTTTCTGTGATGCATGGCCTGCGATATATGTGTTTTTAACCTACATCCATGTATTTATTTGTTTTTTTACATGCATGTACTGTTCTATAGTTTTTTTTTGAAGTTGCTATCCTATTACCTATGTGTGTCCTTTACGGAGTAGGGAAATATATTTGCTTTTCTTAGAACCGCCGTACATGTATTGGTTTGGTGCATGTTTGTCCTTTTCACGGACTCATAATAACTACACGGAACCAAGCTGGATTTTGCCTTCCTTTTTTGGGCGGGGAGCGGGACTTTGCCTTTGTACGCACTTGACCGACATTGACTTGTTTAGGAAGGTTTTTTTTTGAGTTGTAGGAAGGGTTGATTCTAGTATTGTGTGGGTGCTTAAAAAAATATTCTACTGCATGGGTTGTTCCCTAATGGTATTAGATCTAAGCCGTTCAAATATCACAACTCTAAAGTGCGAAATCTCTACCGTTTATTCATTTTTTTCTCACTCTGCTGGTCTCCAAACAATTAAGGCTACAAATTATCCTAAGCGGGCGTAAAATATTTGCATAATCATTTTACTCTAGAGTTGTGAAACTTTTCCTTGATGGTTGTATGTGTCACTCTCGCCTTCCTATCAGGCATACATGGTTAAGATATTGTAGGTTCTCCGGGAGTTGAGCGGCTCTTCCATAATGGCTCTACATGTCCTTCTAGTATAGTTATATAATATAAACTCTAGAGTTGTGAAACCTTTCCTTGATGGTTGTATGTGTCACTCTCGCCTTCCTATCAGGCATACATGGTTGAGATATCGTAGGTTCTCCGGGAGTTGAGCGGCTCTTCCATGATGGCTCTACATGTCCTTCTAGTATAGTTATATAATGTTCCATATGTCTCATAATATATGGTACACTTGATTATTTGCATTTTCTAAATCACAAATTTAGCTGTGATTTCATTACAATAAATCAATTCGAAAAATAACATGTGGCAAAAGAAAATCTGTATTTTGATGTCAATACTATCTTGTTAGTTTAGTATCAGAAAAAGTATTCTGATAATCCCTTTGCTCCGCTTTCTTTGATATGTATATACGTATACATATATTTTCAGTTTTGTTTTTATCAAATCTATATTTCAGTTTAGGTAGAAAATGTTTGTTATCCCAACGTGGATCACTAAGCAGCAGTACAGATTGTTCTTTAGACGGTTCTTTTGTTTGTGCGTAGAAAAAGGAGGAGTCTGCATTAATTACTTTGCTTAAATTATATAGGGCATCAGCACCGACGTACCCATGATGCTTTCTGTTTTTTTAGAGGACGCTTTCTTTTCTTGGGTTGGGGACGCTTTTGTTTTTTTGGGTTGCGTTGCGATGGTAGGTCTCTTCCTGCTATTCACGGACTGGGCACTTTCCTAATTGTCTGTCTTATCTTCTTTTTGGTTGACGTACTTTATACTACACCAATCAAATGCAGTTTTTTTATATAAACCTTTTAGTAGAAAGACATGCTGGTTCAAGAAAAAAAAACAGACGCGTTGTACGTGACACGCCAAACTGTTTGTTCATAGAAATATTTGTATGTAACGCTGATTCTTTTAAATCTCAGCCGTTAATCTCTTAAATTTACGATCAAGATAATTTAATCTATGTGGACTAACGTGATGGCTTGTTTGAATTCTGTCTTAAGTATATAATAGATATTTTGCATCTATATTTTCAATAAAAATGTCAAGGATAGCCATTACCATGCTTATTTTGCTAGTATACATGTTGCTGTTTGAAAACAGAAAGTTTACCTCTGTTCCAAAAATTCCCTAGAAAAGTCAGAGAATGGTATAGTGTTGAAACTTTTTGCATATTGAGATCTGATAAATCTTCTACAGTGGGAATTTTCTCTCGTAATTTTTGGAGTTAGGGAAGTACGATGAATCTTGCATTATTTACAGACTATACTGTTTTGGCAGATTGCTGTTATGGTTGCATTGTTTGCATATGTTTGCTTGTTTAATGATTCTATTTGAAGATAGGAGTATTAAATATGCAGAGGCATTTAGTAAGCAATGTTGAATAATAATTTTAGTGATTTGTTACAATAGAAAATGATAAGGTTTTGCATTAGTTTATACTAACCTATCTCACGAGTTCTTGTTGAGTTTGGTGTGGATAAAGCTTTTGATAAAAAGAGAAACCATGATATGAGAAGAATTAAGGAGACACAAAAATTCAAGCTTGGGGATGCCCAAGGCACCCCAAGATAATATTTCAAGAAGTCTCAAGCATCTAAGCTTGGGGATGCCCCGTTAGGCATCCCACCTTTCTTCTTCAACAATTATCGGTTAGTATCGGTTGAGCCTAAGTTTCTGTTTCTTCACATGAGTTGTGCTATCCTTGCAATGTCATTTTATTTTGTTTTGCTTGCTGTTTAAATGAAATACCAAGATCTAAAATTCTTAAATGAGAGAGAGTCTTCACATAGTTACATAATTATTTAGCTACTCATTGATCTTCACTTATATCTTTTTGAGTAGTTTTTCATTTACTCGTGTGCTTTACTTATATCCTATGAGTAAATGGTTGAATGAGTTGAATGTCATAAATCTGAAATTTTATATGTTTCATTTGCTTATCCCATGGGGAGTAATGACTTCATATCTAAGAAGTAGAGGTTGTAAATTTATTGAAGGTTAGCAAGCATTGTATTGGTCCTTTGAACAATTCATGAAAGAATATTGAAGGAAGAGAGATTTCACATATAAATATACTATCTTAGACATCTTTTATAATTGTGAGCACTCATTGAGTATGACATGCTAAAGAGTTGATGTTGGACAAGGAAGAAAACGTAATGGGTTATGTTTTCTCACGTCTCAGTTAAAGTATATTGTCATGGATCATTCAAACATGTTGAGTTTGCCTTTCCCCCTCATGCTAGCCAAAATTCCTTGCACCAAGTAGAGATACTACTTGTGCTTCCAAATATCCTTAAACCCAGTTTTTTACCATGAGAGTCCATCATACCTACCTATGGATTGAGTAAGATCCTTCAAGTAAGTTGTCATGTTGCAAGCAATAAAAATTGCTCTCTAAATATGTATGACTTATTATTGCGGAGAAAATAAGCTTTATAGGATCGTGTGATATGGAAGTAATAAAAGCGACGGAATGCATAATAAAGGTTCATATCACAAGTGGCCATATAAAGTGATGTTCTTTTGCATTAAGATTTTATGCATCCAACCCTAAAAGCACATGACAACCTCTGCTTCCCTCTGCGAAGGGCCTATATTTTACTTTATGTCTTTTACTTTATGCAAGAGTCAAGGTGATCTTCACCTTTCCCTTTTTCATTTTATCCTTTGGAAAGCACCTCGTGTTGGAAAGATCCTAATATATATATATCCAATTGGATGTAAGTTAGCATGAACTATTATTGTTGACATGACCCAAAGGTGAATACGTTGGGAGGCGAAATTATAAGCCCCTATCTTTCTCAGTGTCCGAATTAAACTTCATAACCATAAGTATTGCGTGAGTGTTAGAAATTGTAGAAGACTATATGATAGTTGAGTATGTGGAGTTTGCTAAATCAAAGCTCTGACATAGACCCTTCCTGAAAATAAGATGAACTGTAATTTTTTGATGACTGAGAATGAAGTTTGCTAGTTTTCAAGAAAGTTTATGGTCTATGCTTTAACATGTGAATAGCTTGTTACTTCATCTTGAGAAGCTTTATGAGATGAACTACTGTTATGACATATAATCATGCTAGAAAAGGTGATTGAAATTATCATTGATCAAACTTGTGCACCTGCTAGCATTCACACTTCATAAATTCTTTCTTTTATCATTTACCTACTCGAGGACGAGCAGGAATTAAGCTTGGGGATGTTGATACGTCTCCAACATATATATAATTTATGAAGCATTCATGCTATTATATTATCTGTTTTGAATGTTTATGGGCTTTATTATACACTTTTATATTACTTTTGGGACTAACCTATTAACCGGAGGCCCAGCCCATATTGATGTTTTATTGCCTATTTCAGTGTTTCGAACAAAAGGAATATCATACGGAGTCCAAACGAAATGAAACCTTCGGGAGCATTATTTTTGGAATGGAAGCGATCCAGGAGACTTGGAGTTGAAGTCAAGGAAGCTTCGAGGTGGCCACGAGGGTGGGGGCGCCCCCCCCCCACTGGGCGTGCCCCCTGTCTCATGGGCCCCTCGAGGCTCCCCTGACCGACTTCTTTTGCCTATATATTCCCATATACCCTAAAAACATCGAAGACACCAATAGATTGGGAGTTCCGCCGCCGCAAGCCTCTGTAGCCACCAAAAACCTCTCGGGAGCCCGTTCCGGCACCCTGCCGAAGGGGGAATCCCTCACCGATGGCCATCTTGATCATCTCGGTGCTCTCCATGACGAGGCGGGAGTAGTTCACCCTCAGGGCTGAGGGTATGTACCAGTAGCTAGGTGTTTGATCTATCTATCTCTCGTGTTCTTGAGGTGATACGATCTTGATGTATCACGAGCTTTGCTATTATAGTTGGATCTTATGATGCTTCTTCCCCTCTGCTCTCTTGTAATGGATTGAGTTTTCCCTTTGAAGTTATCTTATTGGATTGAGTCCTTAAGGATTTGAGAACAGTTGATGTATATCTTGTCATGCTTATCTGTGGTGACAATGGGATATCACTTGATCTACTTCATGTATGTTTTGGTGATCAACTTGCGGGTTCAATGAACTTATGCATAGGGGTTGGCACACATTTTCGTCTTGACTCTTCGGTAGAAACTTTGGGCACTCTTTGAAGTACTTTGTGTTGGTTGAATAGATGAATCTGAGATTGTGTGATGCATATCGTATAATCATGCCCACGGATACTTGAGGTGACAATGGAGTATCTAGGTTACATTAGGGTTTTGGTTGATTTGTGTCTTAAGGTGTTATTCTAGTATGAACTCTATGATAGATTGAACGGAAAGAATAGCTTCATGTTATTTTACTACGGACTCTTTAATAGATAGAACAGAAAGGATAACTTTGAGGTGGTTTCGTACCCTACCATAATCTCTTCATTTGTTCTCCGCTATTAGTGGCTTTGGAGTGACTCTTTGTTGCATGTTGAGGGATAGTTATATGATCCAATTATGTTATTATTGTTGAGAGAACTTGCACTAGTGAAAGTATGAACCTTAGGCCTTGTTTCCTAGCATTGCAATACCGTTTACGCTCACTTTTATCATTAGTTACCTTGCTGATTTTATAATTTCAGATTACAAATATCCATATCTACCATCCATATTGCACTTGTATCACCATCTCTTCGCCGAACTAGTGCACCTATACAATTTACCATTGTATTGGGTGTGTTGGGGACACAAGAGACTCTTTGTTATTTGGTTGCAGGGTTGCTTGAGAGAGACCATCTTCATCCTACGCCTCCCACGGATTGATAAACCTTAGGTCATCCACTTGAGGGAAATTTGCTATTGTCCTACAAACCTCTGCACTTGGAGGCCCAACAATGTCTACAAGAAGAAGGTTGCGTGGTAGACATCAAGATGCTACATCATTGTTTCGTCCAGCCCACCAAATGGACAAAAAGCAAATGGACTGGCTGACATGTGGGCCATTAGGCCGAAGCCTAAGCAAGGTGTTGGATTTACATCCAACGGCCGGCATTCTTCTTCAATCTCTCGTCTTCTTCCCCCAGCGCTGCCGGGACGACCTGCTCCAGCCTCCTGTGTCCAGCGGCATTGTTTTGCATGCCTTGCAGCGAAATGCTACCCCGCCGACGGCCAGGCCATCCCTCCACTCCGCACCTCCTGTGTAGGCCCACCCCGCACCTGAACCAGTCAAGTTTCCCACTCCTCTCCGTCTGTGAATCCACTGCCGCGTCTTCCCCATCTCCGGGTCGTTCCAGTCTGGGGCCTCGCCGTCGTCCACTGCCTCGCTGCGCTCGGTGCGGCGTGGTCAACAAACGAGAGTCATCGGAAGAGGACTGTACGTGAGAGCCTGACGGCTAGGACCCATGAGGTCCATGGTCGCACGCAAGAAAAGCTCCTCCTTATTAAGTTGTTTCCTTCCCCTGACAGCTGGGACCCACCGGCTGTATCTTCGCACGGAAGGAAGTGCCTTCTTGTTATGCAAAAAATTATTCCTCCCGATGACAGCTGGGACCCGGCAGATTTGGTGGCTGACTTGTGGGCCTACTAAGCAGATGTGTGCGCAGGGCTTTGTCGGCTTAATCAACAAATGATTCTAGCAGATGGACCATTGGATGTTAATCCAACAGCCGTGCTCCTTCTTCAACCTCTGTTCTTGCTCCTGTCTCCCGTGGGTGGCAGTGCTGCCGCGCACTCGAACCAGTCAAGTTTCCCACTCCTCTCCATCTGTGATTCCACTGCTGCATCTTCCCCATCTCCAGATCGTTCCAGTCTGGGGCCTCTCCCTCGTCCATCGGCCTTGGTGCACTCGGCACGGTGTGGTCAACGTGGTCAATAAACAAGAGTCATCGAAAGCCTCACACCGCAGCCGAACCAGTGAACCCTCGTACTCCTCTTCGCGCGGGCTTCCACTGCTACGTCTTCCCCGGCTCCGCATCGTCCCCTTCCTAGGCCTCGCCGTCGTCCACCGCCCTGGTGCTCTCGGCACGGCGTGGTCAACATGGTCAAGGAACGACTTCCATCAGAAGAGTACTGTACGTGGAGAGGCTGACAGCTGGGTCCATGGCGGCCGCAAGGAAGTGCCTCCTTATTACGTGCCAAATAATTATTCCTCGACCTGATAGCAGGGACCCACCGGACGGGCCACCGTATTTCGCAAAAAAAAAAATCCCCTGACTGTTGGGACCCACCAGCTACATCTTCGCATGCAAGGAAGTGCATCCGGGCAAAAAAAATGATTCGCCCCCTGGCTGCTGGGACCCACCAGCTACATCTTCGCACGGAAGGAAGTGCTGACAGTCGGGACCACCTGGTCGAAGCGTACGTAGCGTTGTCATTCTGGTCGTGAACATGTACGTACATATTGGTCAATGTAGAGGCGTGCACGTGTCGTATTAGAGGCGCGCACATGTCGTAGTAGAGGCGCGCACGTAGCATGTACACGTACGTACGGCGGCCAGGGTGCAAGAAAGAAAATACGGCCGCGCACGTACATATGAGCGGGGTCTCAAACGCCTACTCGTGCATATGCACGGCCAGGGCTTGTGTACATGGTTGTGGCTGGGTTGGAATGAAGAAACTGTGTCGTCGTCGTGTTCATGGGGAGGCAATGGAATGCGTCGTGTTCATCGGGAGGCAACGGAATGCGTGTTGTTCATCGGGAGCCAACCGGCTTGGATGGAACAGACGATGGAAACGAGGCCTGGCGTATCGTAGAACGGAGGAAAAGGCCTTGTGTTCGACCGGCCACGGTGGATCCTGTTCATCGGGAGGGGTCTGGCGTACCGCAAAACGGAGGAAACGGACCTCCTATGGTCGAAACGGGGTCCTGTTGATCGGGAGGGGTGTGGCGTACCGCAAAACGGATGAAACGGACTTGTGTTCGAGCGCTATGGTCAAAACGGGGGTCCTGTTCATCAAGAGGGGTGTGGCGTACCGCAAAACAGGACTCCACGGGCTACTGTTCATCCACCATCGACCTCCTACAGCCTTCACGGGCTATTGTTCATCCACCGTTGACCTCCTCCACCCTCCACCTGCGACTGTTCATCCATGGGCTCCTGTTCATCCAGCCTCCACGGCGCGCTCCTCCACCGGCTACTGTTCAAACAACCCTCTCCACGGGGGTCCTGTTGAACCACCCCTCCATGGGCTACTGTTCATCCAGCCCTCCACCGGCTACTGTTCAACCAGCCCTCCACCGGCTACTTTTCAACCAGCCCTCCACGGGGTCCTGTTCATCCAGCCCTCCACGGGGTCCTGTTCATCCACCGGCTTGATCGATTGGGGTACTGTTCATCCAGCGGCAACGCCCTCTACTACCATGGGTTCATGTTCATCCAACCCCCATCGGGAACTGTTCATCCAAACCCCCAACAACACTCACTGTTCATCAAGGGAAGGAGGCAGTAGTGTTCGATCGGCTTCAGTTAGCAGCAGTAGTGAAGGAATCACTCGGGTCCAGTTAACAGCAAGGGATCGATGGATCGCTCGGGTTCAATAATGTGTAGCCTACAGTGCAATCGCTCCGGTTCAGTTAGAGCCCAACGCCTTGCTCGGGTTCAGTTAGAGCGCAATGCCTCGCACACACGCGCGTATGTACGAGAGAAACGCACATCGCTCAGCCCCCGACCACCCACCGTAACCGGGAACTCCCCGATATTTTCCTCGTCCTCGCTTCTACCATGGTTTTTTTCCGCCATGGATGGCCCAAAGAATGTCATGTAGCTGCGTCTCCGGCCTGCCCAAGACAAAAAGCCCATTTTCTGTCATGATTTTTTTGTCATAGAAGTAGGAGCCCACCACATCTATGATGATACCGGGTTTTGTCACAATTATCGTCATAGAAGTGTCATAAGTATGACAGAAAAAAAAATTGTTCGACCCAAAATGTCACGGATGTGTCTTTTTTTGTAGTGTATGCCTATTCTTTCTTATTTTACAAGGTTTACATGAAGAGGGAGAATGCCGGCAGCTGGAATTCTGGGCTGGAAAAGGAGCAAATATTAGAGACCTATTCTGCACAACTCCAAAAGTCCTGAAATCCCACGGAGGCATGTTTTGGAACTAATAAAAAATACTGGGGAAAGAATCAACCAGAGGGGGCCCACACCCTGGCCACAAGGGTGGGGGTACGCCCTACCCCCTGGGCACGCCCCTGCCTCATGGGCCCCATGGCAGGCCTTTGGTGCCCATCTTCTGCTATATGAAGTCTTTCATCAAGGAAAAAATAAGTAGGAAGCTTTCGGGACGAAACACCGCCGCCACAAGGCGGAACCTTGGTGGAACCAATCTAGGGCTCCGGCGGAGCTGTTCTACCGGAGAAACATCCCTCCGGGAGGGGGGAATCATCACCATCGTCATCACCAACGATCCTCTCATCGGGAGGGGGTCAATCTCCATCAACATCTTCACCAGCACCATCTCCTCTAAAACCCTAGTTCATCCCTTGTGTCTAATCTTTGTCCCAAAACCTCAGATTGGTACCTGTGGGTTGCTAGTAGTGTTGATTACTCCTTGTAGTTGATGCTAGTTGGTTTATTTGGTGGAAGATCATATGTTCAGATCCTTTATGCATATTAATATCCCTCTTATTATGAACATGAATATGATTTGTGAGTAGTTACGTTTGTTCCTGAGGACATGGGAGAAGTCTTGCTATAAGTAGTCATCTGAATTTGGTATTCGTTCCATATTTTGATGAGATGTATGTTATCTCTCCTCTAGTGGTGTTATGTGAACGTCGACTACATGACACTTCACCATTGTTTGGGCCTAGAGGAAGGCATTGGGAAGTAATAAGTAGATGATGGGTTGCTAGAGTGATAGAAGCTTAAACCCTAGTTTATGCGTTGCTTCGTAAGGGGCTGATTTGGATCCATATGTTTCACGTTATGGTTAGGTTTACCTTAATACTTCTTTTGTAGTTGCGGATGCTTGCAATAGGGGTTAATCATAAGTGGGATGCTTGTCAAAGGAAGGGTAGCACCCAAGCACCGGTCCACCCACATATCAAATTATCAAAGTACCGAACGCGAATCATATGAGCGTGATGAAAACTAGCTTGATGATAATTCCAATGTGTCCTCGGGAGCGTTTTCCTCCATATAAGAGTTTGTCTAGGCTTGTCCTTTGCTACAAAAAGGATTGGACCATCTTGCTGCACCTTATTTACTTTCGTTACTTGTTACCCGTTACAAATTATCTTATCACAAAACTATCTGTTACCGATAATTTCAGTGCTGGCAGAGAATACCTTGCTGAAAATTGCTTGTCATTTCCTTCTGCTCCTCATTGGGTTCGACACTCTTACTTATCAAAAGGACTACGATAGATCCTCTACACTCGTGGGTCATCAAGAATATTTTCTGGTGCCGTTGCCGGGGAATGAAGCGCCTTTGGTAAGTGGAATTTGGTAAGGAAAAATTTATATAGTGTGCTAAAATTTACTGTCACTTGTTACTATGGAACATAATCCTTTGAGGGGTTTGTTCGGGGTATATTCACCCTGACCAGTAGAGCAAAGAGTTGCTCCTCAACCTACTGAACCTACTGAAAATGTTTAATTTGAAATTCCTTCGGGTATGATAGAGAAACTGCTAGCTAATCCTTTTACAAGAGATGGAACACTACATCCTAATTTGCACCTAATCTATGTGGATGAAGTTTGTGGATTATTTAAGCTTGTAGGTATGCCCGAGGATGTTATCAAGAAGAAGGCATTCCCTTTATCTTTGAAGGGAAAGGCATTGACATGGTTTAGGCTATGTGATGATATGGGATCATGAACTACAACCGATTGAAATTGGAATTTCATCAGAAGTTTTATCCTATGCATCTTGTTCATCGTGATCGTAATTATATATATATAAATTTTGCCCTCGCGAAGGAGAAAGCATCACTCAAGCTTTGGGGAGGCTTAAGTCATCGTTATATTCATGGCCCAATCATGAGCTCTCAAGAGAAATTATTATTCAAAATTTTTATGCTCAGCTTTCTCTCAATAATCGCTCCATGCTCGATACTTCTTGTACTGGTTCTTTTATGATGAAGACTATTGAATTCAAATGGGATTTATTGGAAAGAATTAAACACAACTCTGAAGATTAGGACCTCGACGAAGGTAAGGAGTCAGGTATAACGCCTAAGTTTGATTGTGTTAAATCTTTTATGGATACCGATGTTTTCCGTGAATTTAGCACTAAATATGGACTTGACTCTGAGATAGTAGCTTCTTTCTGTGAATCCTTTGCTACTCATGTTGATCTCCCTAAGGAGAAGAGGTTTAAATATAATCCTCCCATTGAAGTAAAAGTAGTTGCACCTATTAAAGTTGAAGAAAAGACTATCACTTATAATGTTGATCATGTTGTTCCTACTGCTTATATTGAGAAACCACCTTTCCCTGTTAGAATAAAGGATCATGCTAAAGCTTCAACTGTGGTTCGTAAGAGTAATACTAGAACACCTACACCCCCTGAGAAAATTAAAGTTGAACCTAGTATTGCTATGGTTAAAGATCTCTTGGCTGATGATATTGATGGGCATGTTAGTTACTTCTGTGATGAAGCTGCTAGAATTGCTAGACCTGATACTAAAAATAAACATAGACCTGTTGCAGGCATGCCTATTACTTCTGTTAAAATAGGAGATCATTGTTATCATGGCTTATGTGATATGGGTGCTAGTGCAAGTGCAATACCTCATTCCTTATACAAAGAAATTATGCATGATATTGCACTTGCTGAGATAGAGGAAATTGATGTTACAATTAAGCTGGCTAATAGAGATACTATTTCACCAGTTGGGATTGTTAGAGATGTTGAAGTCTTGTGTGGGAAGGTTAAATATCCTGCTGATTTTCTTGTTCTTGGTTCCCCACAAGATGACTTTTGTCCCATTATATTTGGTAGACCCTTCTTGAATACTGTGAATGCTAAGATAGACTGCAAAAAGGATGTTGTTACTATTGGTTTGGGGGATATGTCTCATGAGTTTAATTTTGCTAAATTCCGTAGACAACCTCATGATAAAGAATTGCCTAGTAAAGATGAAATTATTGGTCTTGCTTCTATTGTCGTGCCTCCTAATGATCCTTTAGAGCAATATTTGCTAGACCATGAAAATGATATGTTTATGAATGAAAGGAGGGAATTAGATGAAGTATTCTTTAAACAAGGACCTATCTTGAAACACAACCTGCCTGTTGAAATCCTAGGGGATCCTCCTCCACCCAAGGGTGATCCCGTGTTTGAGCTTAAACCATTGCCTGATACCCTTAAATATGCTTATCTTGATGAAAAGAAGATATATCCTGTTATTATTAGTGCTAACCTTTCAGAGAAAGAAGAGGAGAAATTACTGAAAACTTTGAAGAAGCATCGTGTTGCTATTGGATATACCCTTGATGATCTTAAGGGCATTAGTCCCACTTTATGTCAGCATAAAATAAAATTGGAGAAAGACGCTAAACCGGTTGTTGATCACCAACGACGGTTAAATCCTAAGATGAAGAAGTGGTAAGAAAAGAAATACTACAGCTTCTGGAGGCAGGTATAATTTATCCCATTGTTGGTAGTCAGTGGGTAAGTCCTGTCCATTGTGTCCCTAAGAAGGGAGGTATTACTATTGTTCCTAATGATAAAGATGAATTGATCCCACAAAGAACTGTTACATGTTATAGAATGGTAATTGATTTTCACAAATTGAATAAAGCTACTAAAAAGGATCATTACCCTTTACCTTTTATTAATCAAATGCTAGAAAGATTATCAAAACATACACATTTTTGCTTTCTAGATGGTTATTCTGGTTTCTCTCAAATACCTGTGTCAAAAGAGGACCAAGAAAAGACCACTTTTACTTGTCCTTTTGGTACCTTTGCTTATAGACGTATGCCTTTTGGTTTATGCAATGCACCTACTACCTTTCAAAGATGCATGATGGCTATATTCTCTGACTTTTGTGAAAAGATTGTTGAGGTTTTCATGGATGATTTTTCCGTTTATGGAACTTCTTTTGATGATTGCTTGAGCAATCTTGATTGAGTTTTGTAGAGATGTGAAGATACTAATCTCATTTTGAATTGGGAGAAGTGCCACTTTACGATTAATGAAGGTATTGTCTTGGGACACAAAATTTCTGAAAGAGGTATCGAAGTTGATAAAGCTAAAGTCGATGCTATTGAAAAGATGTTGTGTACTAAGGACATTAAAGGTATAAGAAGTTTCCTTGGTCATGCCGGTTTTTATAGGAGGTTCATTAAAGACTTCTCAAAAATTTCTAGGCCTCTGACTAATCTCTTAAAAAAAGATGTTCCTTTTATCTTTGATGATGATTGTGTAGAAGCATTTGAAATACTTAAGAAAGCCTTGATTTCTGCACCTATTATTCAGCCACCTGATCGGAATTTACCCTTTGAAATTATATGTGATGCTAGTGATTATGTTGTAGGTGCTGTTCTAGGACAAAGAGTTGATAAGAAATTAAATGTTATCCAATATGCTAGTAAAACTCTGGACAGTGCCCAGAGAAATTATGCTACTACTGAAAAAGAATTTTTAGCAGTTGTATTTGCTTGTGATAAGTTCAGACATTATATTGTTGATTCTAAAGTAACCGTTCACACTGATCATGCTGCTATTAAATATATTAATTATGGAAAAGAAAGATGCTAAAACTAGACTTATTAGATGGGTTCTCTTACTGCAAGAATTTGATTTGCATATTATAGATAGAAAGGGGGCTGAGAACCCCGTTGCACACAACTTGTCTAGGTTAGAGAATGTTCTTGATGACCCACTACCTATTGATGATAGTTTTCCTGATGAACAATTAGCCATCATAAATGCTTCTCATACGGATCCATGGTATGCTGATTATGCTAATTACATTGTTGCTAAATTTATACCACCTAGTTTCACATACCAGCAAAAGAAAAAGTTCTTCTATGATTTAAAACATTACTTCTGGGATGACCCACATCTTTATGAAGAAGGAGTAGATGGTGTCATTAGACGTTGTGTACCTGAGCATGAACAGGAACAGATCCTACGCAAGTGTCACTGCGAGGCTTATGGAGGACACCATGCTGGAGATAGAACTGCACATAAGGTATTGCAATATGGTTTTTATTGGCCTGCTCTCTTCAAGGGTGCCCGTAAGTTTGTCTTGTCTTGTGATGAATGTCAAAGAATTGGTAATATTAGTAGGCGTCAAGAAATGCCTATGAACTATTCACTTGTTATTGAACCATCTGATGTTTGGGGCTTTGATTATATGGGACCATTTCCTTCCTCTAATGGGTATACACATATTTTAGTTGATGTTGATTACGTTACTAAGTGGGTAGAAGCTATTCCAACTAGTAGTGCTGATCATAGCACCTCTATTAAGATGCTTAAAGAAGTTATTTTTCCGAGGTTTGGAGTCCCTAGATATTTAATGACTGATGGTGGTTCACATTTTATTCATGGTGCTTTTCGTGAAATGCTTGCTAAGTATGACGTTAATCATAGAATTGCATCTCCTTACCACCCACAATCTAGTGGCCACGTAGAATTGAGTAATAGAGAGCTTAAATTAATTTTGCAAAAGACTGTTAATAGATCTAGAAAGAATTGGTCCAAGAAACTTTATGATGCATTATGGGCCTATAGAACTGCATATAAGAATCCTATGGGTATGTCTCTGTATAAAATGGTTTATGGAAAAGCATGTCACTTACCTCTCGAACTAGAACATAAGGCATATTGGGCCATTAAAGAGCTCAATTATGATTTCAAACTTCCCGGTGAGAAGAGGTTATTTGACATTAGCTCACTTGATGAGTGGAGAACCCAAGCCTATGAGAATGCCAAACTGTTTAAAGAAAAAGTTAAAAGATGGCATGACAAAAGGATACAAAAGCGTGAGTTTAATGTAGGTGACTATGTGTTGCTATTCAACTCTCATTTAAGATTTTTTGCAGGAAAAATTCTCTCTAAATGGGAAGGTCCTTATGTTATCGAGGAGGTCTATCGTTCCAGTGCTATAAAAATCAACAACTTCAAAGGCACAAATCCGAAGGTGGTGAACGGTCAAAGAATCAAACATTATATCTTAGGTAATCCAATAAATGTTGAAACTAATGTTATTGAAACCGTGACCCTGGAGGAATACATAAGGGACACTTTCTAGAATGTTTCAGACTCCGAAAAGGAATAGGTATGTGGTACGGTAAGTAAACCGACTCCAAAACAGTCCTAATGGCAATTTTTCTCCGTTTTGGAATATTTAAGAAAATAGGAAAATAGGAAGTAGTCCGGGAAGGGCACGAGGCGTCCACGAGGGTGGAGGGCGCGTCCTACCCCCTGGGCGCGCCCCCTACCTCGTGGGCACCTCGTATGCTCCCGGGACTTTGTTTTATTGCATGATACTTCTTTTAGTCGGTAAAAATTAATTATATAATCTCCCGAAGGTTTTGGCCACGGTACCACGCAAATATCCTCTATTTTTGTTTTGAGCTGTTTCTGGCGCAGATTTGAGCAAGATGTCTTCTCAAGAGTTAGTCGGGGAGAGCCGGGTGTCTCATCCGACACCGTGACCAGGAGAAAACAGTGATGCTGACCACTTTGGGCCAGCAACGAAGGAGGAGATGGAGGCCGACTTGAAAAGGATAGATTCTATGGAGGAGGATCAAGAAGTTACTTCTCGTTTCCGAGCCGGGTTCACGATGGGGGAGCTACAGAGCTCAGCTATTCCAAACTCGGTTATCCCCTCCAATGTTAGATTTCTCTCGTATGAAAATATGAAAAAGAGTGTTACCCGCAGCTATGCAACATCCATGGGTGAAAGGAGCTTTAGCCGTCACTGGTAAGCTCCATAAGGAAATAATGGACCTCAAGCGGCAAGTCAATAAGCTCGAGGAAGGGAATCGTATCCTGAGGGGCATCATCGCCAAGAATATCACGTGACCACCTCCGAAGAAAGAGACATAAATACATGGCTATGGGCACTCCCCTTGGCAACTACCAAGCTTGGGGGAGGTGCCCCGGTATCGTATCACCATCACACTCCTATCTTTTACCGTTTTTCTTAGTTCGATCATTTTGGTAATATCTTGATCTAGTAGAATAAAATTTTAGTATGAATTGGTTTGTGAGTTTTGCTTTATGATCCTTCTGTGTAATCGAGTCCATGAGCTATATATAATAAAGATTAGTTTTGAGTCAAGGGCTTGATTATCTTACTATGATCTCGAGGGAATAAAAGAGAAGAGAAATAATAAAAAGAAATAAAGAGATCATATTGATCTTATGGAGAGTAATGATTTCACAAATAAAGAGTATGGTGAATAAAAGTTGTTGAGGGTTGACAAACATAGTTTTGGTCATCGTTGCAATTAATAGGAAGTAATAAAGAAAGAGAGGTTTTCACATATAAATATACTATCTTGGACGTCTTTTATGATTGTGAGCACTCATTAAAATATGACATGCTAAAGAGTTGGTGTTGGACAAGGAAAACAACATGATGGGTTATGTTTTCTTATATCCAAAATAAAGTATATTGTCATGGATCATCCAACATGTTGAGCTTTCCTTTCCCCCTCATGCTAGCCAAATTCTTTGCACCAAGTAGAGATACTACTTGTGCTTCCAAATATCCTTAAACCCGGTTTCTGCCATGAGAGTCCACCATACCTACCTATGGATTGAGTAAGATCCTTCAAGTAAGTTGTCATTGTTGTATGCAATAAAAATTGCTCTCTAAATATGTATGACTTATTAGTGTGGAGAAAACAATCTTTATATGATCTTGTGATATGGAAGCAATAAAAGCGACGGACTGCATAATAAAGGTCCATATCACAAGTGGCAATATAAAGTGACGTTCTTTTGCATTAAGATTCCGTGCACCCAACCATAAAATCACATGACAACCTCTACTTCCCTCTACGAAGGGCCTATCTTTTATTTTTGTCTTATACCTTATGCAAGAGTCATGGTGATCTTCACCTTTCCTTTCTAGATTTTATCCTTTGGCAAGAACATTGTGTTGGAAAGATCTTGATATATATATATCCAATTGGATGTAAGTTAGCATGAACTATTATTGTTGACATTACCCTTGAGGTAAAAGGTTGGGAGGCAACACAATAAGCCCCTATCTTTCTCTGTGTCCAATCAAAACTCCATAACCATAAGTATTGCGTGAGTCTTAGCAATTGTGGAAGACTAAATGATAGTTGAGTATGTGGACTTGCTGAAAAGCTCTTATATTGACTCTTTCTGATGTTATGATAAATTGCAATTGCTTCAATGACCGAGATGATAGTTTGTTAATTCTCAATGAAGTTTTTGATTCATACTTGACATTGTGAATATATTATTACTTGAGCATAAGAAATCATATGACAATATTTATATATGTTGTTGTTATAAGAATGATCATGATGCCCTCATGACCGTATTTTATTTTATCGACACCTCTATCTCTAAACATGTGGACGTATTTTTTGTTATTGGCTTCCGCTTGAGGATGAGCGAGGTCTAAGCTTGGGGGAGTTGATACGTCCATTTTGCATCATGCTTTTATATCGATATTTATTGTATTATGGGCTGTTATTACACATTATATTACAATACTTATGCCTATCTCTCTTATTTTACAAGGTTTACATGAAGAGGGAGAATGTCGGCAGCTGGAATTCTAGGCTAGAAAAGGAGCAAATATTAGAGACCTATTCTGCACAACTCCAAAAGTCCTGAAATCCCATGGAGACATCTTTTGGAATTAATACAAAATACTGGCGAAAGAATCAACCAGAGGGGGCCCACACCCTGGCCACGAGGGTGGGGGCGCGCCCCTGCCTCATGGGCCCCCTGGCAGGCCTCTGGTGCCCATCTTCTGCTATATGAAGTCTTTCGTCAAGGAAAAAATAAGTAGGAAGCTTTCGGGACGAAACACCACCGCCACGAGGCGGAACCAATCTAGGGCTCCGGCAGAGCTGTTCTGCCGGGGAAACATCCCTCCGGGAGGGGGAAATCATCACCATCATCATCACCAACGATCCTCTCATTGGGAGGGGGTCAATCTCCATCAACATCTTCAGCAGCACCATCTCCTATAAAACCCTAGTTCATCTCTTGTATCCAATCTTTGTCCCAAAACCTCAGATTGGTACCTGTGGGTTGCTAGTAGTGTTGATTACTCCTTGTAGT
Source organism: Triticum aestivum (assembly GCF_018294505.1). NCBI lineage: Eukaryota > Viridiplantae > Streptophyta > Magnoliopsida > Poales > Poaceae > Triticum > Triticum aestivum. The sequence goes on along the minus strand of NC_057798.1, from coordinate 190,238,563 downwards.
TGATGCTAGTTGGTTTATTTGGTGGAAGATCATATGTGCAGATCCTTTATGCATATTAATATCCCTCTTATTATGAACATGAATATGATTTGTGAGTAGTTACGTTCGTTCCTGAGGACATGGGAGAAGTCTTGCTATAAGTAGTCATCTGAATTTGGTATTCGTTCAATATTTTGATGAGATGTATGTTGTCTCTCCTCTAGTGGTGTTATGTGAACGTCGACTACATGACACTTCATCATTGTTTCGGCTGAGAGGAAGGCATTGGGAAGTAATAAGTAGATGATGGGTTGCTAGAGTGACAGAAGCTTAAACCCTAGTTTATGCGTTGCTTCGTAAGAGGCTGATTTGGATCCATATGTTTCATGTTATGGTTAGGTTTACCTTAATACTTCTTTTGTAGTTGCGGATGCTTGCAATAGGTGTTAATCATAAGTGGGATGCTTGTCCAAGGAAGGGCAGCACCCAAGCACCGGTCCACCCACATATCAAATTATCAAAGTACCGAACGCGAATCATATGAGCGTGATGAAAACTAGCTTGACGATAATTCCCATGTGTCCTCGGGAGCGTTTTCCTCCATATAAGAATTTGTCCAGGCTTGTCCTTTGCTACAAAAAGGATTGGGCCATCTTGCTGCACCTTATTTACTTTCATTACTTGTTTCCCGTTACAAATTACCTTATCACAAAACTATCTGTTACCGATAATTTCAGTGCTTGCAGAGAATACCTTGCTGAAAACTGCTTGTCATTTCCTTCTGCTCCTCGTTGGGTTCGACACTCTTACTTATCGAAAGGACTATGATAGATCCCCTACACTTGTGGGTCATCATCGAACGTCTTCACGATCCAACTGATCAAGTGCCGAGCACGCGGCACCTCCGCGATCTGTACATGTTCAGCTCGGTGACGTCCCTCATACTCTTGATCCAGCTGACGCTGAGGGAGATTTTCGTCAGCACGACGGCATGGTGATGGTGATGATGAAGTTACCGACGTAGGGCTTCGCCTAAGCACTACAACGATATGACCGAGGTGGAAATCTGTGGAGGGGGCACCGCACACGGCTAAGACAACTGTCAACTTGTGTATCTATGGGGTGCCCCCCTATCCCCGTATATAAAGGAGCAAGGGGAAGGTCGCCGGCCCTCATAGGGCGCACCCAAGGGGGGCAATCCTACTCCAAGTAGGAGTTGGATCCCCCCTTTTCTAGTCCAACTAGGAGAAGAAGGAAGGACAGGGGAAAGAGAAGGAAGAAGGGGGCACCGCGCCTCCCCCTAGTCCAATTCGGACTAGGCCCATGGGGAAGGCATGCGGCCAGCCCTTGGATGCCGCTCTCTCTCTCTCTCCCCTAGGCCCAATAAGGCCCATTACTTCTCCGATAGTTCCGATAACCCTTCCGGCACTCCGATATTTATCCGCTGACCCCCGGAACTCATCCGGTGTCCCAATAATATTGTCCAATATATCATTCTTTGTCTATCGACCATTTCGAGACTCCTCGTCATGTCCGTGATCACATCCGGGACTCCGAACAACCTTCGGTACATCAATCACAAAACTCATAATACCGATCGTCATCGAACGTTAAGCGTGCGGACCCCACGGGTTCGAGAACTATGTAGACATGACCGAGACTCACTTCCGGTCAATAACCAATAGCGGAACCGGTATGCTCATATTGGTTCCTACATATTCTATGAAGATCTTTATCGGTTAAACCGCATAACAACATACGTTGTTCCCTTTGTCATCGGTATGTTACTTGCCCGAGATTCGATCGTCGGTATCATCATACCTAGTTCAATCTCGTTACCGACAAGTCTCTTTACTCGTTCCATAATGCAACGTCCTGCAACTAACTCATTAGTCACATTGCTTGCAAGGCTTATAGTGATGTGCATTATCGAGATGGCCCAGAGATACCTCTTCGACAATTGGAGTGACAAATCCTATTCTCGATATATGCCAACTTAACGAACACCATCGGAGACACCTGTAGAGCATCTTTATAATCACCCAGTTACGTTGTGACGTTTGATAGCACACTAAGTGTTCCTTCGGTATTCGGGAGTTGCATAGTCTCATAGTCATAGGAACATGTATAAGTCATGAAGAAAGCAATAGCAATAAACTAAACGATCATTATGCTATGCTAACGGATGGGTCTTGTCCATCACATCATTCTCTAATGATGTGATCCCGTTCATCAAATGACAACACATGTCTATGGTTAGGAAACTTAACCATCTTTGATTAATGAGCTAGTCAAGTAGAGGCATACTAGGGACACTCTGTTTTGTCTATGCATTCACACATGTACTAAGTTTCCGGTTAATACAATTCTAGCATGAATAATAAACATTTATCATTCTTTAAGGAAATATAAATAACAACTTTATTATTGCCTCTAGGGCATATTTCCTTCAAATTCACATCTGAGGGAAAAACTGAGCACATGGACACCACTGAGGGCAAAAGGATAATTAACCCTATTTTGTTTGTTGTGTTCCAAATCATACGAGGACAATCACTGGAAAACTGAATTTATCTATTGATCAGATTTACTAAAAGGAGTAATAGACTTATTGGAAACAGTGGAAAAAGGTCTCTAATCATGATGTTGAAGGTCTCTACAGCTACAATGCAGAATTATTCACAAGCATCTAGTTGGCTGAAAGTACAGTGGAGTGCATGGATTACTCTGGAAAAAATTCTATTTCAGCAGTGCAATAGAAACCTGAAAAAAAAGAGCAATGCCGATTTAGGAAGTTAGAAACTAGGCTCATTTTACTCTTTTAGCATTACGGTAGATTATGAAGTTCCGTCGAACACTTTAGATAGTCGTATGTTCCGTTTATCGTGTTCCAAAACTATATGAGAGCAATCACTAGAAAATATTGGCCTGCGAGTGATACACGGAGGCGTAGTCTGTCTAGTTTGATTTTGTGCTCTTCGCAGTAATTCTGGACCTTTTTTCTTTTGTCCGTGATAATGATATGGGGCATGTCGTGCCGATGAATCACACCGGATATGAATTTAATGACCGGCTCCACAGCTTGGCTGCTGACTGGGTTCGCTTCGATCCACTTGGTGAACTTGTCGACCATGACAAGGGGATATTTATTATCACCTTCACCGGTACGAAGAGGCCCGGCCATGTCCAGCCCCTAGATTGTGAACGGCCAGGTTATGGGAATCGTTTTAAGAGATATGGCTAGTAAGTGGTTGGTTTAAGCAAATAGCTGGCACCCCATCCCCAAGCAGTTTTGGACAAGGTTCGTGGTGTCTGCTCTTGCCGTAGGCCAATAGAAGCCAGTGTGATAGGCCTTGCTCACCAGGGTCCGAGGGGCCGCGTGGTGACCGCTACTGCTGGAGTGAATCTCGTGAATGAGTTGTCGCCCTCTTCGGGAGAAATGCAATGTTGGAAAACTCCAATAACGACGTGCTTGTACAGCTCTCCTTCGTGCTTGGCATAAGCGGTAGCTCAACGAACTATACGTCATACTCTTGTCACGTCCACAAGTAACTCCTCCCGGAGTAGGTAAGCCAGGATAGGCTCATTCCATGCCGGGATAACCACCACCATTTCATGGATCAAGGAAGTTCATTCTTTGTCCCAACCCCCGATCCCATCGATGCCGAGATCTAGGTCCATGGGCATCTTGAGGCAGGGGTTGGAGGTCCCCGTCCTCAGAGGCCGGTGTCTGCCCGACCTGCAGCTTGGTGGAGGGCTTGAAGAGCTGCTCATTGAATGTATTTGTGGTCACGCGGTCACATCAGCCCGCTTGGTTGCTATCACGCTGGACGTGGTGAAACTCTAGGCCATCGGAACGAGCAGACATTTTCTTGATCGCATCCTGGTATGATGTCATCTTTGGGTCCTTGGCATTGAAATTGCCATTGATATGTGAGATCGTGAGGTTAGAACTGTTAAGCTTCATGCACTAGCCAACGCAACCAAAAGTCATAATTGATAGAAAGAGCTAGGCAATCCATATATACACTTCAACACCGCCTCTTACATGTGGCGCGGGAAGTCAACACGTGAATAGACTTAGAGGTATGGCTTAAGAGACCTATACGTGGACCTAGAGGGGGCAGTAACAATTTTTCAATAAATTGCAAAAGACGGGACTTGAACTCAAGACCTTGGACTCTGATACCATGTTAAGCTCTCGTCCAGTCCAATTCCCTCCGCCCACAAGCTCTCGTCCGATGATCTACGCCCTTCTCCAACATGACGGGACGTGACCGGCTCTGACCACGACGAATCCATCACCTCGCCCTCACTTCCACCGACGACAATACCACGACATGCAGGGGATGAGCTCCGACAAGGAAGAATGGGGCAAGGGAGATGGCGACGCCTCGAGTCCCATGAGCCAGTGCGTGTCCAATGTCCTATTCTACCTCGCCGGTGACCACACCAACACTTCGTGAGGCGCAGCCGGCCGACCACCGGACATGGACATGGGCGGAACAACACGGACAGTCCCAGGTTATGGTGCGCCCGGTTATGTAAAGTAGTTTTACGTTTCATGTAATCTTATGGATGTGATGATTTGCAAATGGTGCGCCCGGTTATGGAAGCGTTTTTTGTGTGCTGACCGGTCATTCCTTGGACATGCTCAAAAGCATATTAGTTCAGAAAGTAATAAGTATGAAGCCTGTAACTAATTCTGAATTTTTACATCAATTTTTTTCTGAATTTCTCCTCCTGGTGTAACTAATTCTGTAACTAATTTTTTTTACATCAAGCCTGTAACTAATCCTTCATTCATCGATAGGATGCAGAGGTGTCCAGGTTTTTAACTGAAGATATCCAATTTATGGACTGAGAAACTGAAGACGTTCTACTTCTTTCTTCAGTGACAAGAACGACGCATCTGGAATTAAAACAGCTGGATTAACAGCGCGTGAGATTGCCGCGGTCGAGCTTGAGTTCAATCCCAATTCCGATTCAGCCAGCGACAGTTCCAATCCGAGTTCGACAAAAATTAGGAGCTCTCCCCTGAATAAATGGGGGGCGCCAGTGGGAGCAGCAGCTCCAATTCAATCTGCTCACCCACCTTCCCGATCTCCAGACCTAGGCACGCCATCGATGGCGGCCAAGGTGCTCCAGCTCCGCAGCACCGATGACAAGGTGCTCGTCGCTCCGGCGTGGGACTTGCAAACCTCAACACAAGTGTCTCTACAATCCACAACCACCCACTAGCATGACTCTAATATCACCACCTTTATACCGCAAAACTATTGCAAGGAATCAAACATATCATATTCAGCGATCTACAAGTTTATGTAGGATTTTATGACTAACCATGTGAATGACCAATTCCTGTCATCTCTCTAAATAGATATAAGTGAAGCAAGAGAGTTCAATTATTTCTACAAAAGATATGCCCACACTCTAACAAATATAAGTGAAGCAAAAGAGCATTCTACAAATGGCGGTTTTCTTATATGAAGAGAAACAGGGAATCCAAACTTCAAATGATATAAGTGAAGCACGTGAAGCATTCTATAAATCCATACTCAAAAGATTTAAGTGAAGTGCAATGAGCATTCTATAAATCAACCAAGGACTATATCATACCAGCATGGTGCATAAAAGAAAAGTGAAAAACTAAATGCAAAAGACGCTCCAAGGCTTGCACATATCGCATGAACGAAACGAATTCGAAAACATACCGATACTTGTTGAAGAAAGAGGGGATGCCTTCTGGGGCATCCCCAAGCTTAGACGCTTGAGTCTCCTTGAATATTTACTTGGGGTGCCTCGGGCATCCCCAATATTGAGCTCTTGCCTCTCTTCCTTTTCCTCATATCGAGACCTCCTCGATTAGACACTTCATCCACACAAAACTTCAATAGAAAACTCGGTAAGATCCGTTAGTATAATAAAGCAAATCACCACTCTAAGCACTTTGCAAACCAATTCATATTCTGTTTTTGCATTGTGTCTACTGTAATATAGCTTTTCCATGGCTTAATCCACTAATATAAATTGATGGTTTCATCAAAACAAGTAAACTATGCATCAAAAACGGAATCTGTCAAAAACAGAACAGTCTGTAGAAATCTGAACATTCACCATACTTCTAGTACCCCACAAATTCTACCAAAATTAGGAAAAATAAACAAGTTGTATAGAAAAACAGTGCAAAAGGAATCAGAACCAATTGACGTTCCAGTTAAAAATGTAAAATCGCGCACTACAGCCAAAGTTTCTGTCCTGCACCGTACAAACCAACAAGCATTGTAAACATCCTAAAGGCAAACCTTGGCACATTATTTTTATAATACAATGGAATTGTACAAGGGGGTAATTATATTTGATTAAAAGTTCTGTAATCAAGATTCACAAAGTTTCCGTGAGCATGAACAAAGTTCAAGGAGCTCTCCCACTTCAACAATGCTTGTCTCTCTCACTTTCACTTTCCTTTTTGAAAAGTTTTTAGGTTCCCCTCTTTATTTTTTTTGTTTTTAAACTATATGAAAGCACTCAACAGAAATAAATGACTCTCTAAAACTTCTGGGTTGTCTCCCTGGCAGCGCTTTCTTTAAAGCCATTAAGCCAGGCATATAGTGCTCAAGTAATGGATCCACCCGGATCCCAAGGTATATCAAAGCCAATTTTAATTAACAATGATTTACAATTTAGTAGTGAGCACAAAGTAACATATATCATGCAACAATGAAGTCTAACTCTCTTCCTATGCATCGGCATGTCATAAAAGAACAATTCATGCACACCGAGTAAAGGCCAATGCATAGTATAAGCAGATTCTTGCAATTCTATCATGTTGGAAACATAAAGAGGCGGAGATATAGTTCCTCTCTCATAATAATTACAAGTAGGAGCAGCAATCACATGCATATTATATCTATCAAAATCATCATGTGCAATGGTAAAAGGCAACCCATCAATATAATCCTTACTAAGCGCAAACTTCTCTGATATAGTGTAGTCGGGAGAATTCAAAAAGGTAATAGGACTATCAGGCGTGGGTGTAATAGCAACAATTTCATGTTTAACATAAGGAACTATAGCAAGTTCATCTCCATAAGCATAATTCATATTGGCATCTTGGCCACAAGCATAGCAAACATCATCAAAAAGGGATATTTCAAGAGAATCAACGGGATCATAGCAATCATCATAGCAGTCATCCTTCGGTAAGCACGAAGGGGAATTAAACAATGTATGAGTTGAAGAGTTACTCTCATTACAAGGTGAGCACGGGTGATCAATCCGCTCTTCCTCCTTTTGTTCTTCGCTCTCCTCATCATCTTTTTCATCCAATGAGCTCACAGTTTCATCAATTTCTTCTTCCATAGCTTCCTGCAAAATATTAGTCTCTTCTTGGACAGTGGAGACTTTCTCAATAAATGCATTAATATTGTAATTGTATTCATAATTTTTAGAGCAATATCTAAGTATAGCAAAATTTTCAGGTCTATAAACTGCATCATCAAAATCATCACTCTTTAAACATAGATTCAATCTCATAAGCACCCATAAAAGCAACAAATTCTTCTATTTGTTCCACATCATAGTAATCATATCTACCATTAACATAAGAAGCTAAGGTTTTATTATCATTGAATTTGCATGAAAAGGGAAGGTGTGGAGCCTTCATCCTAGAGCAACAAGTATAATCATGTATCACGCATAGTTGACGAGCATACCAACGCAACATAGAAATTTGATCCCATAATAATTTCCCTTTTTGTGTCAAGCGATAATCCCTAAAGTATTCACGTTGATCCAACGTGTCTCCCATAACAAAATTGAATGGGGTTTTCTCAGGATTATTAAAGTAGTACATAATTTTTTCCACATAACGAGCATCGAGGTTTTAGGAGGTTCCCCATCTCCATGAGTAGCATCTACACCTAATTTTTTTGGTATTTCGTGTTATATATCCATAACTAAAGATAGAGAACAACTTAGAACAGCAAATAAAAATTACTTAGTGATAAAGCAAACAAGCACACACGAGAATATTCACCCCACACTATGACTCCCCGGCAACGGCGCCAGAAAAAGGTCTTGATAACCCGCAAGTATACGGGATAGTTGTAGCCTCTTTCGATAAGTAAGAGTGTCGAACCCAGCGAGGAGCTAAAGGTAGAACAAATAATCTCTCAAGTCCTATCGGCCACTGATACGACTCTACGCACGCTTGACGTTCGCTTTACCTAGAACAAGTATGAAACTAGAAGTACTTTGTATGTGTTGTTGGATAGGTTTGCAAGATAATAAAGAGCACGTAAATAAAAAGAAGGGGGTGTTTAGATAAAGATGCAATAAACTAAATATATCGAGTGTGGAAAAGTGGTGGTAGGAGTTGTGAAATTGTCCCTAAGCAGTTGACTACTTTACTAGACCGGTAATCACTATTGCAATTCTATTTGAGGGAGAGGCATAAGCTAACATACTTTCTCTACTTGGATCATATGCACTTATGATTGGAACTCTAGCAAGCATCCGCAACTACTAAAGATTCATTAAGGTAAAACCCAACCATAGCATTAAAGTATCAAGTCCCCTTTATCCCATACGCAACAATCCCCTTACTCGGGTTTGTGTTCCAGTCACTCACGCAACCCACTATAAGCGAATCATGAACGCATTGCAACACCCTACATCGGGAATCCCTCATGCTTACGCGGCACGGAAGGCACCATAGGACAGGATCAATAATAAAACATGCAACTCAAACCAATCATAGCAATTCATCAATCACCGATAGGACAATGAAAATCTACTCAGACATCATAGGATGGCAACACATCATTGGATAATAATATGAAGCATAAAGCACCATGTTCAAGTAGAGGGTATAGTGGGTTGCGGGAGAGTGGACCGCTGTAGATAGAGGGGGAAGGTGATGGAGATGTTGGTGAAGATGGCGGAGGTGTTGGTGAAGATCGCGGTGATGATGATGGCCCCCGGCAGCGCTCCGGCGCCACCGGAAGCAAGGGGGAGAGGGCCCCCCTTCTTCTTCTTCTTCCTTGACCTCCTCCCTAGATGGGAGAAGGGTTTCCCCTCTGGTCCTTGGCTCCCATGGTGTGAGAGGGGCGAGAGCCCCTCCGAGATTGGATCTATCTCTCTGTTTCGGCGTTCCCTGATTCTTCCCCTTCACCGTTTCTTTTATATCCGGAGATCCGTAACTCCGATTGGGGTGAATCTTTCGCCTAGATTTTTCTTGTAAAATTAGATTTCTTGCGGCAAAAGAAGAGCGTCAACCACCTTACGGGTGGCCCAGGAGAGTGCCAGGCACGCCTAGGGGGTGGGCGCGCCCCCTATCTCCTGGCCACCTCGGGCACCGTTTCGCGTTGATTCTTCCTCCAGAAAATCACAAATATTCCAAACTAATTCTCCGTCCGTTTTTATCCCGTTTGGATTCCGTTTGATATTGGGTTTCTGCGAAACATAAAACATGCAACAAACAGGAACTGGCACTGGGCACTGGATCAATATGTTAGTCCCAAAAATAGTATAAAAAGTTGCCAAAAGTATATGAAAGTTGAAGAATATTGGCATGGAACAATCAAAAATTATAGATACGACGGAGACGTATCAATCCATCATCTTGACCTCACATCCACCGGCGACATGCAGGGCACGAGCTCCGATGAGGAAGAATGGGGCATGGGAGATGGCGATGCTTCGAGTCCCGTGAGCCAGTGCGTGTCTCGTGTCCTATTCTACCTCGCCGGTGACAACACCAACACTTCGTGGGGTGCAGTCGGCCATCGGACATGGACATGGCCGGAACAACACGGACAGTCGCAGGCAAAAATGCAAAGTAGTTTTACGTTGCTAAACTGCTAAACTGATTACAGGCCTATAACGCTGCTAAACTGCTGCCTCAAGTTACTTACCAAGTTGTTGGCGGACAGACTCCAACGTGTCATCCTTTCGCTCGTCCACCGTAACCAATATGGATTTATAAAGGGCCGCACTATACAAGATTGTCTTGCATGGGCATATCAATACCTGTACCACTGTCAAAACTCGGGCCGACCAATCGTTCTACTCAAACTGGACTTTGCCAAGGCTTTCGACACGATTGCTCATGAGCCGATGATTCGCATTATGCAGCAGATGGGATTTAATGATAAGTGGATCTCTTGGATCAAGTGTATCTTCTCCTCAGGCCGCTCGTCCGTTCTTCTTAATGGGGTCCCTGGCCGACAATTCCTTTGTCGTTGTGGGGTGAGACAAGGTGACCCACTGTCCCCCTTAATATTTGTTCTTGCTGCTGAACTTTTGCAAGCCGCAGTTAATGATGCTTTCCAACGTGGCGATCTCTCTTTGCCATTTCCTTGCAAATGTCAAAGTGATTTCCCGGTGATTCAGTATGCGGATGACACCCTGCTGGTCCTGCCGGCCTGCCCTCAACAAGCACTGCGTGTCAAACAAATTCTGTCTGATTACGCGTCCTCTATCGGCCTCAAGATTAATTTTCACAAGTCCACTCTCATCCCTATCAACATTGATGCAACAACCACGTCTAATATTGCCAACATTTTTGAGTGCAATGTAGGCGCCATGCCTTTCACATACCTTGGGCTTCCACTTGGCACCACCAGGCCCACCATTCAAGAACTCATGCCCTTAGTTTGCAAAATGGAGCGTCGCCTCACGGCCACAATCGCCATGATGTCATATGGAGGGCGCCTGTCCTGGCTCAATGCGTCGGTCACCTCACTTCTGGTTTTTGCCATGTGCACCCTAAAATTTCCTCCCAAGCTGATTGATATCCTTGACAAGATTAGGAGGAGATGCTTATGGACAAAGAAAACAGATCAAGGTGACAAGTGTAACTCTTTGGCTGCCTGGGGGATGGTCTGCAAACCAAAGTGCAAAGGTGGATTGGGGGTGATCGATATTAAAGTCCATAATGATGCCCTCTTATTGAAATTTTTACACAAGTTCTATAACAAGCTTGACATTCCCTGGGTCACCATGACTTGGGCAAATCAATATGTTGGCCAAGTGCCTCACGCTGTGGATTCGGTGGGGTCCTTCTGGTGGAAAGATGTCCTGAAACTGACGCCAGTTTATCGAGGAATCTCCCGTGTGCAAGTGGTGGATGGCTCGACTACGTTGCTCTGGAAAGATTTGTGGTCCACCGATGTGCTCCAGGTGTCACATCCTCGAGCCTTCTCTTATACTCTGCATGAAGACATGACGGTGGCTGACTTTTGGGCCACCACGGATCTGCATGAAACCTTCCAGCTTCCGCTATCTCCTCAGGCTCATGCTGAGGCGCTAGATATCCAACGTGCTTCTTTCGAGCTAAACCCTTCAAAAGCAATGACTGACATCTGGCATTACATTTGGAGCAAAGCAGATTACAGGCCAAATGATTACTACAACAACTATTTTGCCACTGCAGCAGCCCACCCTGCATTCCAAAAGCTTTGGAAATCCAACTGCACAATGAAAATCAAAGTGTTCGGGTGGCTGCTTCTGCAAGATAGGCTCAACACACGTGATATGCTCCGAAGACGACACTATAACATTGGAGATGACTATGCATGTCTTCTCTGCGGGCAAGAAGATGAGACTCTCGATCATATGATCTTCACGTGCCCCTTTAGCAAGATGTGCTGGGACAAAATACACATTGATTGGGGTGATTTCCATGATAGGTTCACTGCGCTCCTCAACGAACAAACAGGTTGGCCAAACGCGTTCTTTGTTGAAGTCTTTTACACCGCTGCATGGAGCCTATGGAAGGAAAGAAATAACAAGCACTTCAGAGGTGTTGTCCCCAGCGTTGACTCCTGGTCGGCACGCTTCAAAAAGGTCTACGACTTCTGCAGCATAGAGTTAAAGTGGCACGTCGAACGTCCCTGCCCTCGTATTGTGACACGCTTGGTTGAGTCACCTCTATTTCTCCCTCTTTATCTTTGTAATATACGATTAGCATACCACTTACCAACTTGTATGGAGTAGCTGCCCACCTCTCTGGTGTACCAACCAGGAGTAGTGGGGACGATTTGTTTGTATATGTCTATGTAAACACCCCGTTTATATAGATATATGAAAAAACAGTGGGAGTTCTCTCCCACTGTCAATACCTCAAAAAAAAGTAGTTTTACGTTTCATGTAATCTTATGGATGTGATGATTTGTAAATGGGCCATCCGGTTATGGAAATGTTTTTTGTGTGCTGACAGGTCATTCCTCGGACATGCTCAAAAGCATATTACTCCCTCCGTCCCATAATGTAAGACGCTTTTTGATACTACACCAGTATCAAAAAATGTCTTACATTAAAATGTCTTACATTATGGGACGGAGGGAGTAGTTTAGAAAGTAACAAGTATGAAGCCTGTAGCTAATTCTGAATTTTTTCAGCAATTTTTTTCTTTTGAATTTCTCCTCCTGGGCTTCCCTCTCCTTCCTGTTGCTCCATTGGGCTCCTCTTTCAGAAGCACATTCAGTAGAAGAAAAAATTTGAGTATGAAGAAGAACCATATTTAAGAAATAAACAGCAAAATTCAGTACATGCCAAATTTAGTAGCTTCACAAATTTATAAGATTGATACACATCATTTTGGGCTGTGCTGAAAAACAATGCTACAAATTACTCCCTCCGTTTCCAAATTACTTGACCCATATTTATCCAGACACTAAACAAGTATAGATACATCCGTATTTAGACAAATTCAAGTGAAGTAATTTGAAACGGAGGGAGTGCAATTTAAGATTGGTTTTTGTACCACCGATTCTCCCTAAATCCATATTAGCCATGAATTTTCTATCTGTCTTAGTATCCTTCATTCATCGATAGGATGCAGAGGTGTCCAGGTTTTTAACTGAAGAAGTCCAATTTATGGACTGAGAAACTGAAGACGTTCTACTTCTTTCTTCAGTGACAGGAACGACACGTCCGGAATTAAAACAGCTGGATTAACAGCGCGTGAGATTGCCGCGGTCGAGCTTGAGTTCAATCCCAGTTCCAATTCAGCCAGCGACAGTTCCAATCCGAGTTCGGCAAGAATTAGGAGCTCTCCCCTGAATAAATGGGGGGCGCCGGTGGGAGCAGCAGCTCCAGTTCGATCTGCTCGCCCACCTTCCCGATCTCCAGACCTAGGCACGCCATCGATGGCGGCCAAGGTGCTCCAGCTCCGCAGCGCCGACGGCAAGGTGCTCGTCGCTCCGGCATGGGACTATCGCCCGGCCGCCGCCCAAGCCCTCCCGCTGGAGATGCGGGTGCCCTCGCGCGCCCTCGAGAGGGTTCTCCAGTACTGGACCAAGCACAGCCTGGCCAAGGCCACCGGTGAGTCCCGGGAGTCCCTCGCCCGCTGGGACGCCGACTTCCAGCGCCGTCTCGAGGAAGATGGCCTCGCCAAGGAGGCCGCCGCAGCCGTCCAAGAACTCCGCCGCCACGGCGTCCACCATGGAGGGCGTCCCCGTCGCCACGCCGGCACGGGCGCATCTGGTGTCGCTGCTCCAGCCACCGCCACCCGTGCTGATCCCGTCCGTGCCTGGTGCCAACTCGTTCACCACCTCAAGGGTGTCGACCACGGAGAACCTAGCCCAGCACCGACGGCACCCATCGCTTTCCATGCCTCTGCCGTCGCCGCGCGCCCTGGGCTTGCCACCACCTTGCCGGCCGCTGCTGGTGCTCAACCCGTTGGTGTCCGGTGCGCCATCCGTGCCCGTGGACGCCAGATGGCTGAAGACGAGGAGTCCGCTTGCCACCACCGCAAGCTCCCGGCTTCCAAGGCTTCCAAGCCTCGCTCTTCGGTCTGCCTACCTGCCACTGCTGCTGCGCCCGTGAAGAAGGTCTCTCGTCAGGTCGCTTCCAAGGCTTGCTCTTTCGTCGGCTCTACACCACTGCCTGCCCCTGCCACTACTGTGAAGAAGATGACTCCAGCAGCTTCAACTCTGCGCGCAAGAAGGGGGATGGGGGAGCTCAGCTGCAAGGTTCCGAAGCAAAACCAATCGCCATTGCCTGTCATTGCTGTTGCAGCACCAAGGAAGCAACCAATTCCTTGGCTGCGTCCAGTGGTACTACGCCCTTACTAGTATTTTACCTTCCTAAACCATTCACACATGAGTTTCATTTAATCTTTGCATCTTTAGGTTCTGCACTTAATCACCAATATTTCTAGTGTTCTTTGAATTCCTTTCAGTCATTAGTAATTTTACAAGGGTGTCAGCAGAGTCTCCATCTAGTCTAGGCAGCAAAAACCTTGTTAAGATGTGTACGACATAGTTACCACTGCATCCATACCTGGTCCTAAGTTAAGGGTTTAAGTAAATAAAGGGCATTTTCAATAAATCAAAGTAAAGCAGATGAGCCCAAAAAAATTGGAAACTCATGTACTGCAATTCCGGCATGAGACAGAGCGTAAAACGCACTCGCCGCAAAATGCAAAACGCCTGTTTGCTACCCGGCTTGTAGCAGGAAAAAGGAGTAGAATTGAACTTGTCGATACACACGTAATCTTGTGAGCTGCCTAGCGTTTGGAGACTATGCTGACTCTCCTGTAAAATTAATCTTGGCTGAATTGGATTCTTAGGCACTCGCGTCGTGGTGAGTTAAAGTTGCAGTTTCTGACGAGTAGCATTGGTTGGTGAACTCTTGTGTGTATATGTGAGTGAAGCTTTGAGCTAAGCAAGTCCTTGATGTACCGACTATCAAGTCCTCAATGTACCGACTATCGAGTCATATTGTAATGAATTTCAGATATGAATGAAAAATTGTTGGCCTGAATTTGAGCAGAGCATTTGAGTAACTATATTTATTTTTATGTTTCTATGCGTCTTAAAACACTCCGCTGCTCTTGTGAGAAAAGTATGTACACGAGGTACGATCCGATGGATGCACCTATGATTTCACAATCCTTTGTTGAGTTGTGAAGCGCATGGACATGTTTGGGGGAGTTTGAAGACAGACTTTATGGTTACAGATACTGCAATCTGATTGTCAAATAGGTTGGGCTTTTCTCAGATCATGTTAACTTTTCACTTGGATTACAAATGTCAAGAATGTGAAAAAGGTTTCCGTGCAACAGCAGTCTTACCTTCTCTGGCTCCTTGAGAAATTTTCCTGTTCATTTGAACATTACAAATTCCACTGTCTATCCTAACATCTTCCCCAAGCAACCAAATATTGTGCTTGTACCATTGGGCATTGCCTGGAATCACTGGATCTAATTTGTTACTTTTAAAGGAGCGACAACATGCTCAGAAGAACCTGATGATATTTAAAACTTTGCTATCACCTATCAGGTGATTCATATTCTTGCAGTGCATGAAAACTGAATTTTAGGCATATTAAGACAATATGGTTACTATGCCCATGGGAGACAGCAAATTATAATTTTGTTGGAACTTTTGCGTGCTCGAATGCCAAATCATTCTAGAAGACATAATTTCCTTTTTAAGTATATTTTTCTCTTCAAGCAAGAATGCTGCCAAGATCTGTGCATCGTGAACAATTTCTCTGAATCCATATGCAAATGTGGTACAGAGCATGCTGCTTTCAGTTTGCTCTGTTAGCACATTTACCCATGTTAAGTTGGTCTTTACAAAACAATTATAATGATGTTATGTTTTTCCCACGAGAAACTGAACGAGTACTGCATATTCATCATTAAACTGAAACTAAATGATAAGTATGTCAGTACAGAGGTAATGTTGCATTGTTGGTCAATTCTTTGCTACTGTTCTTCATCATGCATGCACGGGGAACATATATGTGGAAGCTTCTCCTGTGGATCATGTTTTTTTTCTCGGGTGGAAAGTACTAGTTTCTTGCTGCGTTTTTTCCGTTGTGTGTTCAGTGACGAAAAAATGCCTTTTTCTGCAGTTCTGCTGCATTTTTCTGATGAAAGTTGAATGATGAAACAATTTCCAAGATCTTACTGAACTTCTTTAAGTATACAAACATATTTTGAACTTATTTACGTATACAAACATATTCTGAACTTATTTACGTCTACGTTTTCCAAGATCTTTCTGAACTTCTTTCTGGACCATTCTGAAGTCAGTTGTTTTTCTTATGTGTTTTTCCTTCAGAACGTTTTTCTTTTGGTGTTCATTCCTAACCTCATCGAACTAGCTAAGTTGCTTGATTAGACTGATGAATAATGAATATACAAAATCAATCAACCATTCTGAGTTGGAACATGCCAACAACCATGTCCATTAAATGAACAAAAAAATGAATAAAATCACTTTCGCCCAGAAAGATTTTGAGTGAAAGCACATGGAGCTGGACAGCTGGACCATGTTTTTTTGTGAGGGTTGGAGCATGTTTAATTCTTTTTGCTGCGCACACCTTAGTTTCTGCGATGTGCTATGAGCACCCTGCGACCATTGCTACTGGTGGTGATAATCTCAGTGATTATTTCGATCGAGAACTAAAGATAACTAGTAGGTTTTGGCACGGGGGTAATATAGATTTGACCATCAAAATTTTCACTGTATTTGGTAAAAATTAAACAAGTTTGACTTACGAAAAAACTGAAACTTCAATTAATTTGAAACGGAAGGAGTTGAATGGAAGATCCTTGCCACCGTAATATAATCGTATATCCAAGATGTCATTTTAACAAAAAAAAATGGTGGATTTCCTAATCCTAAAATATATTATTTAACACCATATTTTCGTATCATTATCGTGAATACAAAATACTATCACCTAGCAAACACATCTCCTCCCGAGCACGACGTGTCAAAAAAACGTTGCACCTTTTGTCACTGTTCATTGCTGAATTTTTTATTGTTCATACCTCGCAAATGATTTTGAGCTTGAATTTGTACATGTTTCCACTGTAACATGGTTTCCATCTAATATTTTCTACTGTTGCGAGTGTTTTTTTGGAGAAGATGTGAGCTTTTGTTTTCGGAAAAATATTGCGAGCTTTTTTTAGGAGAGTTCTTTCTCAGAGGGGATGAGAGCCCAACAGCAAATAGAAATGCAGAGCCTACAGGCTACAGCCCAGGAGACCTCCTCTTCGGCCCCCTCTGCGCCCGCAGTGCACAAGCACGCCCCTCGTGGGCCGGCCCATATACACGAGCGTTCTTTCGATTCCCTGGATCGCTCGTCCCCACGATCGTTAGGTTTTTTTTCACAGTACACGATCGCTGGTTAACTTGTACTCCCTCCGTTCTGAAAATACTTGTCATCAAAATGTATAAAAAAAGAATGTATCTAGAACTAAAATACGTCTAGATACATATCCTTGTATTTATTTTGATGACAAGTATTTCCGGATGGAGGGAGTATAAAAACTATGCTGGTTGACCTTTGACCACCAGCATCGATCACTGCTCAGGTTGTTGACTCATAAATTCATGAGAAAAGTTCATAAAAAAAATTCATCGATTTCCAAAATGTTCATCATATTTTGAAGAAAAGTTAACGAATTTTGGAAACATTTATTGATTTTGATAAGGAGCGTTAGAAATTTTCATTTATTTGAAAATTTGTTCATTGATTTTGAAATAAGTTCATCAATGTTGAAAAAAGTTTATCATATTTGAAAAAAAGTTCATCAGATTTGAAAAAAGTTCATTGAATTTTAGAAAAAATTCATCAAATTTGATAAAAGTTCATCCATTTTTAAGGAAAAAGTTTACGAATTTGAAAAAAGTCCATCGAACCCGGGAAGAAGAAAAAGAAAAAAGAAAAACCAAGACAAAAGAAAAAAAAGAAAAAAGGCGTGCAAAGATAAAAGTTAGCATGTCTAGTTGGGGATGGCGGGGTGATTACTGCAGCTAACAATTAAGCAAGACGTCCCCGGTTCGAGTCGCAGCACAAGCACTCATTTTTTGCATTTGGAAAAAACAGAGAGAAAAAGCTAGATGGGCCGGCCCAGTGGGGAGGGGGAGTATGCGCCCCTTTGCAAATTGTATTGTAGCTGGTGCAGAGGATGCCGAATAGGATTTAGCACAGCCCAGGTACAACCGCGGAACCTCCTGACGAGCGGCCCATCACGAGAAAATGGAGGGAAAAACTCCAGAAGCGAGGGAAAACCCTCTTCCCGTTCCCCAAATGCGCACAGAGAAAAAGATGATAACCCACGACGACCTCGGCTCCGACCGCGGCAACCCTGCTCCGCCGCCGTCCCCTCCCTCGTCGGCACCGACGCGCTCCTCGCCCCTACCCGGTACATTCTCATCACCACCCTCCGGGTACCACTCAATAGGTTCTCCGCAACAACCCGTTTTTGTTGAAAATTTGCGTGTGCTGATCTTACAGGGTACAACCGCCACCGCGAGGAAGCGAAAGGCCCCGACGACGGAGAAGGCGAAGGCTGCCAGGAAGCCTCGCCAGCCGTAGGTCTGTAGTTCACTCTACCCATCATGCCACTTGATAATTTAGTTAGTCAAAGTCGCCGGCGACACAAAGACACGCCGATAGATACGTGTCAATGGCGGCAACAAGGCCAGGAGAGGGAGAGGCCGCAGAGCGTAGGGACGGGGAGCAGCGAGCATGGCGAGCCCATGGGACAGCCCTTCGAGCAGCTTGCGGGGCACGCTGGGGCAGGCCTCCAACGTGGCGCAGCTGGTCGGCGTGGACGCGCTTGGGCTGGTCTCCATGGTCGTGCAGGCCGCCCTGGCGGCGCGCCGCCACCGGGACGCCTGCGTGCGGCTCGCGTAGCACGTGGAGCTCGTCGGGAGCCTGCTAAGGGAGCTGGAGCTCGTCGAGCTGATGCGGCGGGAGGCCACCAGGCGACCGCTGGAGCAGCTTGGGGCCGCGCTGCGGCGGTTCTACGCGCTCGTCACGGTGTGCCAGGACTGCGGGTACCTCCGCCGCCTGCTGCTGGGCGCACGGATGGCCGACGAGCTCCGCGCGGCGCAGCACGAGATCGGCATGTTCATCCGCCTCATCCCTCTCATCTCCCTCGTCGACAATTCTACTGCAGATAGTCACCGTGTCAAGGTTAGTGTTGGATGAGTGGCAACTAGTATTTCCTGAGGGCCAAAGGCCAATACATGCACATGTGTGTCAAAGTGCAGAAAACCCCTTATAAAATGGGGATATACCAAAAAGGGGACTATACACATCTAACACCCCCCTCAAACTCATGGTGGATCAACAACACTGAGTTTGGAGAGGAAAAAGCCGTGCTGCGCTCGAGTCTGTGCCTTGGTGAAGAAGTCCGCCAACTGTAACTCAAAGGGCACATAGTGAAGAGCAAGAGTCTGATCCTGCACACAGCACGCACAAAGTGGGCATCCACACCGATGTGCTTGGTGAGCTCATGCTTCACCGGATCACGCGCAATACTGATAGCGCTAGTACTATCTGACAGTAAGGGAGTCGAGGTAGTAGAAGACACACCAAAATCCTCAAGTAACCATCGTAACCAGATCACCTCAGCCGTCAGCATCGCCATGGCTCGCAACTCAGCCTCTGTACTCGAGCGAGAAACTGCAGTTTGTTTCTTTGTCTTCCAGGAGAGCCACCAAGAAAGACACAATAAGCAGACAGTGAGCGTCGATCAGAGGGATCACTAGCCCAGGTAGCATCAGAGTAGGCCTGAAGCTCAAGAGAGCTAGAGCGGGGAAAGAAAAGGCACTGAGAGATCGTGCCACGAAGATATCGTAGAACACGGAGGAGATGACTATAGTGGATAGAGGTGGGGGCTGAAACAAACTGACTCAGGATGTGGACAGGATAGGAGATGTCAGGACGCTTAACAACAAGATAGACAAGACTGCCAACAAGATGACGATAGCGAGTGGGATTAGGAAGAGGGTCACCATCGGTGGCATGAAGCTGAACATTGAGCTCCGTAGGAGTCACAACCGTGCGCTCATCACCGAGAGCAGCGCGAGCAAGAAGATCCTGAATATATATTTCTTGGGAGATGTAGAAGCCATCAGAGGTCGAGGAGATCTCAATCCCAAGAAAGTAGCGGAGTGGACCAAGATCAGTCATGAGAAACTGTTCGCGAAGGCGAGCCTTAACAAAGGCAATGTAATCAGCATCATCACCAGTGATGATCATGTCATCAACATAGAGAAGGAGAAGTGTCCGACCACGAGGAGACGTGTGAACAAACAACGCGGGATCATGGTCACTGGACAAGAAACCAGCGGCAGTCACCACAGATGCAAAGCGCTCAAACCAGGCGCGAGGGGCCTGTTTGAGACCATATAGGGAGCGGCGAAGTCTATAGACCATACCATCGGGAGCATAGTACCCCTGTGGTGGCTGCATATAAACCTCCTCACGCAACTCGCCACTGAGAAAAGCGTTCTGAACATCAAGTTGAGAGATAGACCACTGACGAACAGAAGCCACAGCAAGAAGAGTGCGGACAGTGGTCATGTGGGCCACAGGAGCGAATGTCTCATCATAATCGCGCCCCTGCTCCTACTGAAAGCCACGGGCCACAAGACGAGCTTTGTAGCGCTCAAGAGAACCATCGGAGCGAGTCTTAAGCTTGTAGACCCACTTGCAGGTGATGGGACGGACACCGGAAGGGAGGGGAACTAGATCCCATGTGCCAGAGCGCTCAAGGGCAGCAAGCTCCTCGGCCATCGCAAGCTGCCATTCAAGCTGAGTCATGGCAGTGCGATAGGAAGTGGGCTCAGTCAAAACAGAGAGACCGTACCGACCAGGGGAGTAGCGATCAGGCAGAGGGCGAGGCCGAGCATGGAGGTTATGAATCGGGGGAGGTGTGAGAGGAGGTGCACCAGAGGTGGAAGGCTCGTCAGAGGAGACATCCTCAGTACGAGATCGTCGAGTATAGTGGAGAGGAAACGGTGAGAGAGGGCGACGGATTGGAGAGGATGGGGGAAAGGTGGAGGAGGAGGATGGAGAAGACGAGGTCGGTGGTGAATGAGAAGGAATGAGAGGTGCCGGAGGAAGAGGTGACACATGAGGAACATAGCAGGGTGTATCGGGAAGGAGAAGAAAAGAAAGGTCGTCCACAGAGAAACTCGAGGAAGAAGAACGTGGGTAGTAAGAACGAGACTCGTCAAAGGTCACATCACGCGAGATGCGCAAGCGACGACCCACATGATCCCAACATCGATAGCCCTTGTGCTCATCACTGTAGCCAAGGAAAACACACTCAACCGACTGAGCAGTCAGTTTGGTGCGTTCTCGGGGGCAAGAAGAACATAGCAGACGCATCCAAACATACGAAGAGCTGAGTAGTCAGGAGAGCGACCAGTGAGAGACTCCATAGGGATGCCACCCTACAGAGAAGTCGATGGCTGAATGTTAATGAGATAGGTGGATGCGGAAACAACCTCAACCCAAACGTGGGGTGGAAGGGAAGCCGCAATCATCAGTACACGAGCCGTCTCAAGCAAATGACGATGCTTTCGCTCGGCAACGCCATTCTGAGCATGAGCACCAGGACAGGAGAACTGGGCAAGAGTACCCTGTTCCGCGAGAAAACCATGCAACAGCTGAGAGATATACTCTCCAGCGAAGTCAGCACGAAAAGTACGAATGGGCGTGGAAAAATGGGTGTGAACCATGGTAGCAAAACTTTTGTATATAGGGAGAACCTCGCTACGAGATTTCATGAAGTAGAGCCAAGTGTAGTGAGATAAATCATCAATAAACAAAACATAGTAGTGATGACCACCTTTCGAATCAAAGGGAGCAGGACCCCAGACATCAGAATGAACTAAGTCAAAAGGACGCTGAGATACAGACTCACTAGTAGGATAAGTAACTGAGTCTGTTTGCCAAGTCTGCAACCATTACAATGTAAGGAGACATCTCCAGATACAGACCCTAAGAGGCCTTGACGAACTAAGTAAGACAAGCAAGAGCCACAGATGTGACCAACTCGATGATGCCACTGCTGGAAGGACGCAGATGTAGAGGTAGCAAGAGCATGAGAGCTGGCAGAAGTGGTGGCAGCGGAAGGAACACAAAGCCAGTCAACCTCCCAAAGGCCCTCTGACTCATGGTGCCGGGGGCCAGCACCAACCAAAGCCTTGGTGCGACGATCCTGAATGGAGCAAGAGTCGGTATCAAGAATGACACGACAACCAGAATCAGTAAGTTGGGCAGCGGAAAAAAGGTTCATGGTAAGGCGAGGAACATGTGACACACTCAGAACATAAAAAGAAGGAGTGGAAAGAATACCATGACTAGCAACAGGATGAGATGTGCCATCGGCAGTAAGAACATTAACAGGCAAATCAAGAGGTCGGAGAGAAGACAACATGGAAGAATCAGAAGACATATGAAAGGAGGCTCCAGAATCCAGAACCCACGAAGATGTACCTGACTGTGTAGATGCCTATGATGGTGAGGAGGAGGATGTAGTCACAGCAGCAGCAGAGCTAGTCTACGAGGAGCCTGAGGAAGCAAGAAGACGCTTGAGGCGAACAATGTCCTGGTCAGTGAGTGACGGAGTCGAGGAAGACACAGGAGGCCCGCTGGAGCGCCTCTGGTCTTGCTTCTTCTGGCGACAATCAGACTCTGGGTGACCTGGTCGGGAGCAGTAACCACAGACGGTGTCATGGCGCGACGTGCCCTTCTCAGCATAAGGAGGACGGCTCACCCCCTGGAGGAGTAGGCAGGAGCGGTGGAGCAGTGAGGCGAGCAGACGACACCGGAGCCCGGGCAGCCAATACCGACGGAACCAGAAGCAACCCAGCAGAGCGAAGGCGGGTCTCCTCGGCACGAAGCTCGGCAAGTATCTCTGAGATAGGAACACGACCACGAGCAAGCAAGTGAGCACGGCGAGGCTCAAACTCAGAGCGGAGACGAGATAAGAACTCATGGACCCTCTGAAACTCCAAGTCAGACCTCGTAGTCTGGCAACAACGGCAAGTGCCACAAACAACTGTCCGCAGTGAGTCAAGCTGACGCCAGATGGCAGAGCACTATGAATAGAACTCATCAATAGACGAGTCACCCTGCTAAAGAGCATGCTCCTGACGCACCACAGGAAGGTATAGAGCATCGCCAGATGGCTGATAGCGCTGACAAAGATAGGACCACATCGCTGCAACAGTGCCGAGGCCCATGAACTCCGAAGCAAACTGAGGTAGGACACTCGCAGTAAGAACAGCAGCAGCTCGAGCATCATCATTGCACCATTGAGTGTAAGCAGACAGATCATCCCGGTAGACAGAAAGAGCATCAGAATATACAGATACCTTCTGATCATAAGCATCAACTGCAGCATCATCAAGAGCCTTGGCTGCATCCCGATCAGCCTGAGAAGCATCAGCAGCAAGCACCGGCGGTACCGGTGGAACAGGGGCCACCGGAGCAACAGGGCTGGGCGGATAGGGAACCTCGCCAGAGATAACGCCCCACAGAAGAAGACCCCGCATATGGATGCGCATGAAACCCACAAACTCAGCATAGTTGGTGCCATCAAAGATCACTGAGCACTGAGGAACAGCAATATATCCCGAAGAAGACATGGGGAATTGCTGTCTCTCTCTCTCTCTCTCTCTCTCTTTTGGTCAACCTTCAGAGAAGACCCGATCTGGATCGAGAAAAGACAGCCCAAACGAGCAAGCGCTCAGCTGCGGGAGAGCGATGCTGAGGAGCCGGGACCGAGCCAGCAACCTGAGCAGAGGAGGCGGCCAGCGAAGAGATGGCCGGGGCCGGGCCGGAGCAGAGGATCCGGGATGGCCCGGGGCCGGCCGGGCGGAGGGAGTATCGGGGGCGGGCGGGCTGAGGAGCAGCCGAGCGGAGGAGTTGTCGGGGGTGGCCTGGAGCCGGCCGGGCGGAGGAAGTGGCGGGGGAGGGCCTGAGCAGAGGAGCCAAGACGGCCTGGGGCCGGCCAGGCAGAGGCAGGCAGCAGCGGGAGGCGGGCGCACGGCTCGCAAGCAGCGAGCACGGGCAGCTGGGACGAGGCGACCAGCCTGCAGGAACCAGCTGTGCGAGGAGCTCGTCAACGAGCGTCAGATCCGGGCGGAAACGACCGGCGACGAGGAAAATTGAGAGTACGCACGGAGTTGCATCATGCGGGGATGAGAGGCTAACCTAGCATCTGATACCATGTTGGATGAATGGCAACTATTATTTCCTGAGGGCCAAAGGCCAATACATGTACATGTGTGTCAAAGTGCAGAAAACCCCTTATATAATCGGGATATACCGAAAAGGGGACTATACACATCTAACAGTTAGTACTAGTATCAAAATTGGGGCAATCACTGATTTCAGAGCTGATATAAAAAATGAAACCTGTTAGACTGAAACCTCTCTAGTTGTATGTGATTGAGGGAAAACACTGATTTCAGAGCGATTTTGTCTGAATTAGGGCCCAATTGCAGATTGTTAATTGCCAGTTAAACAATTCGATATGAATTTACAATCCTGATTCTGTAGGGTGTTTGAGCTCGGTCATACAATCTGTGCAGCAATAACGATAATATTTTATATTGTCTAGCAGGCCGATGAGGGGGTGCTCACTGTAGTCACAGATGGTTCAAATCGTCACATCAGGTCAGATCAATGAATTTGTTTGACTTAATATACACAATGATTTGACATACTCCTAGTATATTTGTCAAGAAGCATGATTTTTCCTCGTTAATTGAGTCAGTTTCATGCTCAAGTTATGTAACTGTGCCATAAGCACAGTTATACAGACTCAAATGCATGAAGTTTCCCACTTCTTATGAGTCTGTTGAAACCAAAGATGGGTGGCACAATAATGATGAGATTTTCCTACATTTAGGTTTCCAACAAAACCTTTGGAGTTCACCAAAATACGCATTCAAGGAGCTACTGAACTCTGCAATGCTGGAGAACAACCATTTGTAGGTCAGCACTTACTTCAGTGAATTTCCTAATGCGCTCAATCATGGACTCAGATATGGAAACTAATAGGCTGAAGTTTCATGTCAATGTTATATGCTTCAAGGATTTCAGAATTGCTTCATTATGTCCATATGAAATGATTTTATATTACTACTTTTTCTATACATGCATACTTTTCCATGAATAAATATTGAATTTAACTGTAGTAAAATAGAAGTTAATAAGCACATGTCATGGAAAAGCACTAGTAATGGAAACAACCATACAAATTTGAACTAAAACCACGACAAGAATTATGGAATGGATTGAGTACAAAATAAGAACTTCAAACTACCGATGGTACAGTTTTGTACTTGAGAAATTCCTTTAGCACATACTTACTCCATTAGTAACCACATGAAACAAAAACAAACTGGAGCATTTTTCTCAATATTTTTTTTACTTTTAGTAGTGTCAATGTTCATTAAATTCAAATTGGTGACAAGGATAGATTATCTGTGAGTCAGGAAAAGTGGACCTGCGAGAACAGAATATCTTCGACACTGAAGAACTTGTGGAGATTTGTACCCGTATGGAAGAGGCTTGCGCGGGATTCACAAGGTTCGATTTCTGTCAGATCATGGATGCTACAGACAATTTCTCAGAGAATATAATAGTTGGGTTGGGTGGATTTGGGATGGTGTACAAGGTAAGCCAACATAGAAACAAGTTAAAAGTGAATGCCTATCCCCCCTGCCTTCCTAATAAAGTGTCGACGTCTACTGAAAGAAGTTAATTTAACCCCCTTAATAAAAATTGCAGGGTCAGTTGCCTGGTGGACTTAATGTTGCCATCAAAAGAGTTAATGAGCGCGCAACAATACTTGATTTCAACAGTGAATTGCAGCTTGCAAAGCTTCAGCATACCAATGTGATTAGGTTATTGGGGTGGTGCATCCATGGGAAAGAAAGGATTCTAGTGTATGAGTTCATGCAAAATGGTTCCTTGGATCGTTACCTTTTTTGAACGAAAGGGGGTCACACCCCCTGCCCCATTTTATTGAAGCAGAGCACGGAACCAGTTCAGAGATTACACGACCAGGAACGACGATCATCCAGAGCATCAAGCTCAAAGTAAAGCGCAAAAACAGCTAGAAAAGACTAAGACCCAAGTTCAGGAGCAAACTACGGAAGTTTTTAGGCTGAGATAAACAAAGGGGAACCAACACCAAACAGGACAACAAAAAGAAGAACAGCTGTCGCTCCCCCCCTCCGATGACCCTGATTCAGTTGGTCTCCCCAAGCCTCATCTCCAGGCGATCCGGAGGAGTTCCCCACGTCGCTTGTCCAGCACCAAGATGCATCGTTGTACTAGGTCTGCCTGCCCATCGTCGCAGAGAACTTTCCACTGGTGCAAAAGGCAGCTTAGTTTTGCAAGAATGCAATTCACATTCCTCCACTTGCGCCCCTGAAACAAAATTCATTTCTTAGTCTCCACAAGCTCCATAAGGTAGCAGATGTTACCATGTTCAAAACAGCTCTAATTTTATGCATATGCCAGAAGGACACAACTTCATCAAAACAAGATATGTTTTCAATTTTGAAGAAATCTGCAACAAAACCCCAAACATGTTGGGCCACCACACAATCAAACATTAGATGTTGAACCGTTTCAGGTTCAGAACAGAACAAACAGGAAGGATCATCCACTTCCCTTCTTTTTGCCAGATTATCTCTAGTCAGAACCTTGTTGTGAATACAAAGCCATAAGAAAATATGAATGTTCTGTGGACAAAGAATTTTCCACATTTTAGTACTAACATTAGGAATCACACCCCCAAAATTGATCTGATTGTAAAAAGATTTAACTGAAAAGGTCCCACTAGTTTCTAGTCCCCAAATGGGGGTGTCCAGATCATCTAGTAGAGGGTATTGTTTAACCAAACAGACAAGCTGGTTCCACAGAATTATCCCAGATCTGTCAACACATCTCCTAAATGTTAACTTCAACTCATCACCATCCCACACTTGAGCTACAGTACAATCCACTTGATTACAGATTTTGAACAAGTCCCAAAATTGCACTTTAAGGGAACACTCCCCCACCCACACATCATGCCAAAAACTAATGAGTTTACCATCACCCAACTTCCATTTATAGAAAGTTTTTGCAGCAGCCAGAGCCCAAGTAATGCTCTTCCAAAAGGTAGATCCCCCTTCACTTTTAGCCCAGAGGAGATTTGGAGAATTAACTCTATATTTGTAGATAAGAAGCTTAGCCCAATCAGATTCAGGGTTGGTAAAAAATCTTTTACCCCAAGAAGCCAATAGAGCCATATTATACTCTTTGATATTGGGAATCCCTAAACCTCCAAATTCCTTCTTCCTGGTAATCAAACCCCATTTAGCCAAGTGGTACTTATGTTTCTCACCCACATCCCCCCAAAAGAAATGAGCCATTTGAGAGTTAATGGCATTAATAGCCCATTTAGGGAATTTGATCACAGACATTAGGTAGGCAGGAATGCTAATAATGCAAGCACAAAGCAGTATAATTTTTCCTTCGTAAGTAATATATCTCCCCAGCTAGCCAGAAATCCCTTTAATGATCATGTCAATAACAGGTTGGAGGTCTTCTCTTTTCAACTTGTCATAGTGCAAAGGCACTCCCAAATACTTAATAGGAAAAGAACCTTTTTTACAGCAGAAGATTTGAGAAAATTCACTAGCAACTGTGTCATCTATATTTATAGTCATAAGATCACTCTTGTGGAAGTTAATTTTCATACCAGATAGGTTTTCAAAGCATGACAGAAGCCACTTAAAATTTCTAGCTTTCTGAGTGGATCTTTCCAGGAAGAGTATGGTGTCATCTGCATATTGCAGACTAACCACACCTCCTGGGATTACATGGGGCAAAAGCCCAGAAATCAAATTTTGAGAAGCAGCTTTCTTGAGCATCTTTGTAAAAACATCAGCAACAAGATTAAATAGCAGAGGGGAGTGTGGATCCCCCTGTTTGAGTCCTTCCCCCCCTACAAAGTAAGGGCCAGTAGTGTCATTAATCCTCACACTGAATGTGCTATTGATAAGCGTGCTCTTAATCCAAGAAATCCACTTGGGGCCGAAACCTCTCGATTGGAGCATATCAAACAGAAAATCCCAGCTAACCCTATCATATGCCTTCTCGTAATCCAATTTTAGAACCAGACCTTGCGAGCCTGATTTTTTGATCTCATGGATTACTTCATGGGCCATAACCACGCTCTCTAATATATACCTCCCTTGAATAAAGGCAGTTTGGTTAGAGGATATCAACCTACGTCCCACAGGGGAAACCCGATTCGTCATACCTTAGAGAAGATTTCTATACCGCAGTTACTCAAACTAATAGGGCGAAACTTCTTCATCTCCCTGGCATCTGGTTCTTTAGGAATTAGAACAATCAGAGCAAAATTCAAACGCTGTAAATCTATTTTCCCTTCCTCAAAATCTCTGACCAGGGCCATAAAATCTTTTTTGATAACATCCCAAAACGACTAGTAGAATAAAAAGGATAGCCCATCAGGGCCAGAATCCCCATGGGCGTAGGAGCCAAAAATTGCCTCTTTAATTTCCTCCTCAGAAAAACTTTTTTGTAATTGATCATTTTCTTCCTGTGTAACTAGTTCATCCTCCTCCCAAAAGGAAGGACCAAGACAGATATTATGTTTGTTCTCAAAGCAGAACAGGGTTTTGTAATAGGAATTAGCAACCTCTAACATTTCCTGGGTGGTATACACAGGACCATTATCGCCAATTAGTTCAGACAAATGTTTTTTCCTGTGTCTATGGTTAGCCATAGCCTGAAAATATGCATTATTCTTGTCCTCATCCAAAATCCTACGATCTCTGGACCGCTGCCATAAGGCAGTTTCCTCCTTGCTCCAGATCAGGGCAAGTTCCTTCTTAATCTCTTCCATTCTAGTTTTATCACCGTCATCAATCTGGTTCTTCTCGACGAAAACGTCCAAGATGTCGAATTCGAGCAAAAGCTCCCTTTTCCTCTTCTTAATATCTGCTTCAACGTTAATACTCCAGCCCTTGGCTTTCTTCCTAAAAAGCTTACTCTTATTCATCCAGACGTCTATGGCTGTTTTACCAGGGACAGGGGTATTCCACGTATCAACCACCATTTTCTTAAAATCAGGGTGGTCAAGCCACCATTTTTCAAATCGAAAAATCTTCGGGGAGGTCGCCCTCCGAGCCCCGGTGTCCAGGATCAACGGGTTGTGATCACTACCCACACGGGGAAATGCAGTAACAACTGACAAAGGAAAATGGGCATCCCAGTTTAGAGAAACAAAAACTCTATCTATGGTTGCAAAAATGGGATTGTCTTGATTATTACTCCATGTAAATTTTCTATTGGCTACGTTGATTTCCAAAAGACCCCATTTGTTAATCCAGTCATTGAAGAGGCAAGTAAATTGGTTGTTAACAACACCATTATTCTTGTCAGCAGAGGATCTGACAAGGTTAAAGTCCCCTCCCAGTAAAACTGGGTATTCGAGCCCATCCATGACATCATGCAATTCAGCAAAGAATTCAAGTTTAAGCTCATTGTAAGAAGTACCGTAAACAGCAACAAGTTGCCAAATAAAACCGTCCGATTTATTTTTCAGAGTGGTAATAATGCAGAACTTCTTATTAATAAAACCAATCACTTCGAATAGATCACTTTTAAGACCCACAAGGATCCCACCAGCTGTGTTTACAGCAGGTAAATAATGCCAATCAAAAGCATTCCTACCAGAAATATTGTGAAGGACGTGATCATTAATGACCTCTTTTTTAGTCTCTGAAAAACAGAGAAAATCTACTTGGTTATTGCAGATAAAGTCTGCAAGGCACTGAATTTTACCAGGTTGTCCAAGACCACGAATATTCCAAAAGGCACCAATCATTTAAATTTAAAAGGATGGGATAAGCCACAAGGCTTTTTCTTGGTGTTCAAAGTAGGACATACCACAGCTGAAACATCAGTGCCAACTGAATCAGCATTTGGTGAGTCTTTTTGTTCAGATTCAGAAAAATATTCATTCGTTTCTATCAGGTCTAAATTGTCAGGGAGAACAATCTCCGGATTATCATCAGCAAATTGCAAACATCTAAGTTTCTCATTGTTAATAATGTCAAGAATGATATCTTTTCTTTCCTCCTCATTGCTACCAATGCATAAGTCCACCCTAGATGAATATGAAGCAAGTTCATTAGGGTCTAAGTTAGCAAATGATTTACCTTTGAAAGTAGCTGGAATCTCCAAATTCTTCTTCTTCATATAAGCAGTTGCTTTATCCATAATCTTTATATCTCCATTGGTTCTGGTCATTGGTTTGACAGCAAGCACTGGGCCCCATGTAGGTGAGTTCTTGTTGTTGATTTTTTTCTTGACCACAGTGTCTGCCTTTTTCAGGGAATCAAGTAGGGATCTCTTAACAGAGGTCAATGCCAGGGTTAGGTCTTCTGGTAAACATTCCATATCCATATTGATATTATCTTCTTCCCCGTCAGATTCTTCCACCTCAAATTTACTCAGTTGTTCAGAACAATAGTCTAGATGGACTGACAGCACATTAGTTTTTCCAGATCCCAAACTTGGATCACTCTCATCTTCACATATCCTCACTGGTGTTAAGTTCTCATAGCCCTCTGACATCAGAACTTGCATGTCATTGACTGTGCTAACTGGAAGTTTTTCAACTGCAGAAGCAGCCCCCTGAGATATTTTTTTGTTCAAACTGGTTTGGTTGTTGGTCTTGGAAGGGAAATTGGCCTTATCTAATTCATCAATAGCCTCCTCCTCATCCTCTTCCATACCCTCTTTTTCTTCAGGATCTTTATTTTTATTTTCCTCATTTCCTTCTAGGTTATCCAGCTCTGGGTCATCATCCTCTCCATCATTGGATCGTTACCTATGTGGTAAGTTTTCCCTACTGCAAGTTATTTCCAAGCACGCCCCGTTTAATTCCAAGTATATGTATGTGCACGAATGCAAACCGTCTACAATTAAATCAATGCTATAGTTCCACATCATAATTAATTTGAAACTATTATAGTTTGGTTTAGAGGAGAATAAAAAATTCCAAAGAGATAATCATTCTTCGAACATTTTGCAGACAGAACAAAAGGGCCGTTGCTAAACTGGTCTAGGCGATTCAAGATAATTACAGGGTTAACAGGGGGAACTGTTTACCTGCATAAGCACTCCATGTTCTGGCTTGTCCACAGAGACTTGAAACCACATAATGTCCTCTTGGATCGTAACATGATCCCAAAGATTGCTGATTTTGGATCAGCTAGAGCACTGAGTTCAGATGTAGCAGAAGAGCTAACTAATATATCAATCATCACAGGTTCCCACCATTTTGCTTTCAGATGTTCTAATCTTACAGTTTTGATATCTTCTGTTTCACTTTTCAGTGGTTACAAAGCTCTGGAGTATGCATCTCGAGGAGTTTACTCGATGAAGACAGATGTGTTCAGCTTCGGTGTTTTGGTTCTGGTGATTATTAGTGGCCGAAAGAATACCATACTCGACAAGCGAGGGGATACTGTTGGTGATCTTGTACGAGATGTGAGTGAACTGAACATATATTTCAAGAAAGATTTCTTATAGTTCACGTTCACGAAATGTTTACTTTTGTTGCCAGATTATTTTCCTTCTTTTGCGCTGCAGTTTTCTCATGTCAAGCCCTTTGAAAAACTGTTTCAGGCCTGGCGCATGTGGAAGGACCAAAGGTTGCATGAGCTTGTGTATCCGTTGTTAGGGGACGGATATGAAGTCGTTGAAGGAGATGCGCTCAAGTGGACTGCTTTGTACCCAGGAAGATCCAGCAGATCGGCCCACCATGACAGATGTGGCTGCAATGCTGAACTCTGAAAGCATAAGCTTACCAATGGAGCCTAAGCAGCCCACCGCGCTGATCCATGGGTGTGCCGACAGAGACGCGGCATCGACATACATGGGCCAATCAAGCAGGACAATAGAAGTAACCATAACGAGTTCCGCTCCAACGTCGACCAGAGTTCGAATCATTCTAGACCCGGAGGTCTGATATAATGGAGAACATTCAGTAGTAGCATATATACAATAAAATTGTGAGCGAGGATTATGGGCTTTTTACGGCTCAGGTAGTGTACATATTCGAGATATTAAGACCAGTTTTGTATAGTGAAAATAAACATGTTTGTGTGGTAGAAGCTACATTGTAATTCAAACGTGCGATGTTTCGTGTTTTGCTGTTCCTATTTTCTACTGCATCCAGGGATAGGGGCCTTGCAATCTTTGCAAGCTTGATCTTCAGGTTTCTGAGATCATACATGGCAAACCAAAACTGACACTTTGCCCGCATGTTCAACTTGAGAATAATCAGACTTCAACTTGACAAGCAGCAATGACATAACTCCGAGTTGAGATCTGCAGCTGTACACACTTAGAAACCTTGATCAGGATCTCCAAATAAGCGTTGTTCTCCATGCTCAGGTAGTCATCTTTGTGTGTCTGTGTGCCCCTGAAGCGTTTAGATTTCTTGTACTCGGATTCATTAGTGCTAGTTGGAAAG
This sequence comes from Triticum aestivum, assembly GCF_018294505.1. NCBI lineage: Eukaryota > Viridiplantae > Streptophyta > Magnoliopsida > Poales > Poaceae > Triticum > Triticum aestivum. Next base: position 190,206,228 of record NC_057798.1, on the reverse strand, counting down.
ATGGAAAGATTCATCTTTATATTTGGATTCATTAGTGCGCGTTTTAGCCATGCCTGGGCCGACTCGGATTCAAAAACAAAAGCGCGCGTTTTAGCTATGCCTGGGCTGACTCGGATTCAAATTGCTTTGCCGCCACTTCTCTCTCTCCCGCGTCCCTATTTTCTTGCTCGCCGCGTTTCCCCAAATCACGATCCATCTCACCTCGCCCTCAGATCAGCCTCCCTCGATTCATCTTCCTCTCTCTCCCAACGCCGGATCCTTGATCGTTGCTCTCGCGATTCCACAGCCGCGACCATGGCCGACACCACGGTGCTCCCGCCGTCTCTGCTCCCGCGCCGTAGCGCCGCCGCCACCGCCGACCTGCACTCCTGCTCCTCCCGCGTGCGTGTAAACCCAGCCCTGATGGCGAACCCTCTGGCGGCTGCCAAGAGGCCAAAGCGTCTAGGATCCGTGCGCGACGTGCAACCGCCGCCGGCGAAGCGCGTTCGCGGTGCCTGCTCCGGGGGCGAGCTCCGTGTCGCCGTCGCCACCAACATCAAGAACAGCAGCAAGCTTCCGTGTCCCAGCAGCAGCAAGGATACAAAGAGTCCGACGTGCCTCCAGTCCTCCGTGATCAAGAACCAGGTCGCTGAATCTCCGGCGAGCACTACGCAATCGAAGCCGCCGATCAGCATGCGCCAACTGATCGAGAAGGCTCGCCTCACCATGGCTCTCCTCGACAAGGCTCGCTCTGCCTCCAAAGAAGAGGCCAGCCGTCGGCAGGACATCGAGCGCAGCCGAGCGGAGGCCCGGCGAAAGGTGGAGCAGATGGCGGACACCGTGCAGTTCAACGACCCCTGGATCCATCACTCCGACGTGACCAAGTCCCCTGAGGAGCTGCTCCAAGCCAGACAGCAAGCATGGCGTTATCAAGCTCACCTCATCGAGATGGCTCGTCGACGGGACTTTGCTCAAGCGATGGGGGAGCTCAGCTGCAAGATTCCCAAGCAAAACCGTGTCACCGCTGCAGCAGCAAGGAAGCAACCAATTCCTTGCTTGAGTCCAGTGGTATTACGCCCTTGCTAGTCTTTTATAGCTTCCTAAACCATGCACACATGAGTTTCATTTAATCTTTGCATCTCTAGGTTCTGCACTTGCTTACCAAGATTTCTAGTGTTCTTTGAATCCCTTTCATCCATTAGTAATTTTACAAGAGTGTCAGCAGAGTCTCCATGCATCTAGGCAGCAAAACCTTGTTAAGATGTGTACGGCACAGTTACACTACATCCACACCTGGTCCTAAGTTAAGGGTTTAAGTAAATAAAGGGCATTTTCAATAAATCAAAGTGAAGCAGATGAGCCAAAAAAATTGGAAACTCATGTACTGCAATTCCGGCACGAGACAGAGCGTAAGACGCACTCGCCGCAAAATAAAGAACGCCCGTTTGCTACCCGGCTTGTAGCAGGAAAAAGGAGTAGAATTGAACTTGTCGATACACACGTAATCATGTGAGCTGCCTAGCGTTTGGAGACTATGCTGACTCTCTTGTAAAATTAATCTTGGCTGAATTGGATTCTTAGGCATTGGCGTCTTGGTGAGTTAAAGTTGCAGTTTCCGACGAGTAACATTGGTTAGTGAACTCTTGTGTGTATGTGTGGGTGAAGCTTTGAGCTAAGCAAGTCCTCAATGTACCGACTATCAAGTCATATTGTAATCAATATCAGATATGAATGAGAAATTGTTGGCCTGAATTTGTGCAGAGCATTTGAGTAACTTTCTGTATATATGTTTGTTGTATGCATCTATGACTTATTAAAACATTCTGCTGCTCTAGTCGGAAAAGGGCGTGTACTGAGGCACCGATCCAATAGAACTCAGCTCTGATTTCTCAATACTTCATTTGAGTGGTGAAGCACAGAACCATGTTTTTGACAGTTAATGGTTAGAAGATTTTTTTGGTTTGAGATACTGTGATCTGAATTTGTTGGCCTGAATCTGTGCAGAGCATGAGTAATCTTTTTGTATCGATTTATTCTTGTATGCTTCTATGGCTTCTTAAAACATTCCTGTGTTCTGGTTGGAGAAGTGTGTACCCGAGATACGATCCAATGGATTGACCTCTGGTGTCACAATACTTCCTTTGAGTCGTGATGCACATAACCATGTTTGGGACAGTTATCGGTTAGAAGATTTTTTGGTTTGAGATACATCAGTCTACTTGTCAAGAATGTGAACTCTAGTGTGTGTGTTGGTGAAGCTTTGAGCTAAGCAAGTCCTCAATGTACCAAATACCAAGTTGTAGTGTGATCAATTTCAGATACGAAGTAACTTTCTTTATATATGTTTGTTGTAGAAGATTTGTTGGTTTGAGAATGTGGAAAAGTTTGCATCATAGTGCAGCTATTTGACAAATAGGTTTGGCTTTTCTCAGATCATGTTAGCTTTTCACAGTCTTACATTTTCAGACTCCCTGCTCTTGCACCACTGGGCATGTGAACTGGCATGTTCATCGCTCCAAGTATCTATCTCGTGATACTATCATCGGTCCTGTTATTGGTCTCCTCATTTCTTTCTTGAGTATTCCTTCCCACATCAACTCATCCAGCGTTGGATCTGGAATGTTCTCTGATGTAAGTCCCCTGAGGAGCTGCTCCAAGCAAGACAGCAAGCATGGCGTTATCAAGCTCACCTCATCAAGATGGCTCGTCGACGGGACTATGCTCAAGCGATGCAAATCCACGGATGAGTGCTTGGGTGATCGAAGCAGAGGAAGAAATCATCAGCAGTGCAAGCTTCTTGGTGGTAGTCTTACATCAGAGAAGATGAAGCAGAGGAAGCAGGGTCGCTAGTGCTAGTTGCAAGTGTGTAGTAGGAGTATTTCACTGGCATGTTTTTCAGTAGTGCGAGTGAATTTGGCCATCAATTAACTGGTGTGCATTATGATCACAATTGATCTATTAATGCAAGGGATTGTTCTATGTAAAAGCATTGGATCTAATGTATGCAAGTAGCACTAGATCTCTTTCTATGTTTTCAATCTGTTGTAGTAGTAGGTTTCTTATGTAAAAGCATTGGATGTGATGATCCCACAAAGAATATCACTTCTGTGCTTGAACTACTATTCCAGATGATTTCTATTTTCCTGGAGAAGAACAGATATGTGTGCTTGCTGAACTCCTGAATCCTGATGCAGAATTTACTTGTCGCATTCTATGTTTTCGGTCTGTTGTATGCAAGCATTGGATCTGATGGATGCAAGCCCACCAGGAAGATCACTTCTGTGCTTAAACTACTATTCCAGATGACTGCTCTTTTCCTGGAGAAGAACAGATATGTTGTCTGAATTTTACACCTCCACAATGCAGAATTTATTTGTCACATCAGGAAGGCGCCAAAAAAGCATGTTTCATTCAGTACAATTGGTGTATATGTTATTTTCCTGGAGAAGAACAGATATGTTATCTGAATTTTGCAACTTCTGCAAATTTCTTTTTTTTTTTGAGAAAAAAAAACTTCTGCAAATTTCATTCAGTACAATTGGTATATATGCCAGACTAGTTTCTCCGCTTCATCATAAGTGGTTTGATCTGAAAACAACTATTGGTCCTATTATCTACTACATCCAGAATAGTGATCTCAGAATCTCACCTGAATCAATCAAGTTTCTGAGATCATAGATGGCAAACCAACACTTGTGAACCATCATACTCAGCTCGACAAGCAGCAATCACAGAGTTCAAGAGTTAAGACCTGTAGTTGCACATACTTACACAAGATTACATCAGTATTCATTGTGCTCCTGATGGAAGATTATATGTGTGTACCATCCCCAATAGCAATCAGAAGCCATTATCCCCAAAATTGCAACCTGTCATGTTGGATTACCAGGGTCATAGGCGTTTCACATTTTTCTGATTTTAGCACCCCGCAAAATGAACTCAATGCTACAAGCAGGCAGTCTAGATTTTTTATACTGGCAGCAAGGCTTTATGCAAGGAAAACTCGATTTTTTCTGACGTAGTCACATATGCAATGTATCACACTGCAATTCTGAACATAAATATGAATTTGGTGGCTTGCACAGTTGCACTAATACTTAACCCATATCTATGAATTTGGATTCACACTGCAATTCCATTAGCATCAAATGCACTGAAAAATATTTCAGGCCTGGCGTATGTGGAAGGACAGAAGGCTGCACGAGGTCGTAGATCGATCGCTGGGGAACCGATACGAAATCGCCGAGAGCGAACCAGCGAACGTTTTCGTTTTCGTTCGCTGGGGAGCTCGCGATCGAGCGACCCAGCCACAGAAGCCCCTTTAGCTCCCCCCTTCGGCTTCCGGGCCTCCAGGCCCAATTACAATTTTCTTTTGTACGCAAAAGAACATGTAAAAGAGACTTGAAAAAAATATACACTTTCCTCTAGACGAAAACAGAGAAAACAAAATTATAAGAATGCCATGATCTGAAAATAATTGAACATTTACATACTGTAAAAAATAGAGAACATTTTTTCCATAGACCAAAAAAATGCCATCTCTTATAACTAAAATGACATCTCTTAATAAAAAATGCTATCTCTTGATAATATAAAAATGTCATTTCTTAATTATAAAATGCCATCTATTTATAAGAAAAATGTCATCTCTTAAAAAATACCATCTCTTAATAAAAAAATGTCATATCTTAAGTAAAAAAATGCCAACTCTTAAATAAACAAAAATGCCATTGCTTAATAAAAAATGATATCTCTTATAATAAATGCCATGTGACATAGTTTGAAAATTTATAAACTGCCATGTTGATTTTTCCTAGAGAAAATGCCATCTAGTAAAAAAAGGGAAAAAAATTGGGGTACCGGGATTCAAACCCAGGTGACCAGGTGGAGGTTTGCGCTGCTAGCCAGTGCGCTGGCTCTAGTGCTTTGAAATATAGTTCGCTGGCATTTTTCTTATAGCGAACTGTTTTGAAAATCCCGTCTGGCTAGGATCCTATGCCAGGATTCGTGCAAATGAATCCGATGGCAGATATGGGGGTCGCTGCAAAATTTGTCATAGCTGACGGTCGCCAGCTAACGTTTTCAAAATTATTTGCTTTACCTTCATTATTTGTAACTCGTAAGCCCTATCTGAACCTGACAACTTTAGGACCTGTTTGCATGTTCGATGACGATGGGGCAAATACAATTGGATGAAGGAATGTTCCTGAGTGCTATATATTTGTGTACACTCTAGATCAGTACACAAGTGCCATGAATCTTCTAACTGGTTTGTTCAATCAAGCACTTATAGTTTCTACAAGTACTTTACAGGCTTTTAGATTACTGTTGTCTGGTTTGGAGCCATAAACACTAGTATATCAAACAGTGTGCATACACCAATAATTATGGAGATACCTAGTGAATTACTGTAGATGAGTTGAGCCAAGCATCTCAAAAGCTGGAGACTGCTTATTGCAATATCTTTAACAAGATCCACTGGTTCCCGGCATCCCTGTGAAGTCTGGATGGCGATTACATTGTCCCAAGAATGGTGTCCATAGGCGCTTACCACCATGGCCTCCCGGAGTTGCAGGGCATGGAGGAGATCAAGAAGGCAGTGGATATTCTTATAAGTTTTAAATAGTGGTTGTTCAAGTGGTTATAAGAATATGTTTTGGATTTACCTCTATTATTGGTGGTTTATTCATAAATCTTGAATTGAATGTTTATAACATTAATGCTAAATGTCTTAAGACTGATAAAAACTACTTAAATGTGGCACTGATTGGTTATATCAAGAAATAATCTTCATGTAGATGAAGTATTGAAGTCTTTTGATTTGAATCAATGGAGAAATACATAGCAGTGTATGGTATCCGATGAGCAAACCAGGGCGCGGTGAATACTAATACTTCATTGATGTTTTGAGTAAATATGATTTACTGGATGAAACATAAGATCTGAAATATTTGAAAAGGTTCAAAGAAATTCAAAGTAAAGTTAAGAATATTTGTGACAAATGATAAAAGGTTCTTCAATCATGAAGAAATATATCTGAGTCATGAGTTTAGCGAACACTCGAACAATTGTGAAACTATTTACCGATTTGCTTTTATTAATTTTGGGGATATGCACATAATAAACAGAGCATCGTCTTATAGTCTGGCAAGACCACACCATATGAGTTATGGAGTACACGATCCAGACAAATGCTAATTTGTAGGTTATCCCAAAGGCGTAATTGGGTATTCCTTCTACCAAAAGTTCAAGGACAAAGTGTTTTTTTACAAAGAATGAACACTTTCTCATGAAGGAGTTTTCTCGTTAAAGAAGTAAGTGGGAGGATAATACAAATTAATAATATTATTGAATCTCTGGCAGAAGGAAGCAGGATTAACAAACCGGAAGTCGTAGCGAAAGTGTCCGCACAACTGAGCTGGAAGTTACTACACTAGATGTAGAAATTCCAATTAAAGCTTGTAACAGAAATGCGTAGATCAGGAAGAGTTAATGAACCTCCTGAATAATTTCACAATAAGATATTCATCTTAGAAGAAGATGAACCTGCGCACTTCAAGTAAGCGATGGTTGTGCCTAGCTCAAAGGAATGTCTTATAGCCATACACACTGAAATGGAGTTCATATACAACAATTATGTTTAGAACCTAGTTGATTCTCCAGAAGGTATGTAACAAATGGATATCAAAACTAGTTTCCTAAGTGGAAAGGATGTATGAATGATACAACCAAAAGGTTTTGTAGATCCTAAGGATACCGATAGGTGTGCAAGATTCAAATGTCTTTCTATGGTTTGAAGCAACACTACAAAAAAAGACCATCCATGACATTGGCCCGAACGAAAACTTTTTCTGTCATGCTTATGACGATAATTGTGACAAAAACACGTATCATCATAGATGTGGTGGGTCCTACTTCTATGAGAAAAAATCATGATAGAAAAAATCATGATAGAAAATAGATGAGGATGAAATAGATCTTATGAATTACATTACTTATTCCTATATAGTTCCTTCCATTTTGTAACACTGACTTCCTGTTGTACATCACATTGATATGCTTACAATTTGCTCAAAATGTATGCTTTAGAATGAACATTATTGCTTTACATCATTGCCTATAAGTACAAATCTCAAGATTTGAAAAACAAATGGGTACATATTTAAAAAAACGTGTGAGAAGTGGGGAGGACAACGATTTGGTGGCGCAAGTGTTCGAGGTGGCTAGGAAACACAACAATCATCGCTAAGGATGGGGGAATATATGGGGCTCACATCAGCAATGGTAGGAGGCAATGAGGATAGGCATTAGACGCATGATCAATGTTTATATATATAAGTGTTCAAAAATATGATTCTATATATAAATTAATCTGAACATAGAATAAAATCTGAAAGAGTGAACTTCTGATTTTATTTGATCCTCTTAATTTGTAGTTGGGATAGTTGTTTTCCACTTTTTTGTTTTGGAACTTATATACTAGGAGGAGAATATTAGGACAATTTAGGTGGCACCAGATCAAGCCCGTGGTAGAAAATGATGCCTTTATTAATTGATTCATTTGCCTCCACTAGGCCCGTAGCAACGCACGGGCATTCTACTAGTTAAGTCTAGTACTACAATACATGCAAATGTTGTGTTTAGGCGGAGCTATGATTGTCGGGGGTCAACCCCTCGACCTTAGATAAAATTGTGGAGCTCTGTTTAGGGTTGTTTAGATTATATTTGTACCCACCCTCCCAACCACCGATTGGTTGTGCACTCCCATCCCTCCTCCTCAGGAGAATATCATGTGCCCCCATACCTTAGATGCTATATGCCGATACGAGTTGCTTGGAGCTTGTAGATCTAAGATATAGCAGCTCACATGATGTGTCTTAATATTTTTACAGGAAACCTTGATGAGTTTGAGAATTGCACACAATTTGTACAAAAACTACTCAGATGCCCTTGGATCCCATATCCAATGACCTCGGAGCTCGTATTACCGTAGCATCTGAGATGAAGGAGGACATCATATTCTCCTGTATGTAAGAATATCATGCGCTACCACACCTTAGATGCTTTGGTGATACAAACTCTTCGGAGCCGTTGGATTTGTGACCCAACACCTCCTCGGTGGTTCGAATGATTTTTTGCAGAAAATTCCCAAAAGAGTTTGGCCACTGCTTACAAGCACAAAGACTGCTCAGATGCCATTGGATCTCAGATCAAACGACCTCAAAGCTCGTATCACCGTAGCATCCAAGCTGCGATAGCACCTTATCTTTTCTCGCACGGGAGAATATGAGGTGCTCCCGCACCGTAGATTCTATGGTGATACGAGTTCACTGAGATCTAATGGCCCACAGTAGGAGGTTTGAATGTTTTTGTAATATACGGTTGGGAGAGTTTGGGAAATGCGCAGAAAGTACAAGTACTACGCATGTGCCATCTGATCACTGATCATACGACCTAGATGCTCATATCACCGTAGCGGGTAATTAAGCTACGGGGAGCACCTAATATGAGCAACGGGGAGCCGTTGGATCGAAGATGCAGCGGCACACACGAGGCCTGAATGTTTTATTTTCAGAAAAACCTTTGGAGAGTTTGGAAATTGCGCATAATTACAAAGACTACTCCCAAGCCATTGGATCTCACTTCTAACGGTGTAAAAACTCGTATCACCATAGCATCTAAGCTGCGGGGCGGATGTGATATTCTATGCTGCTGTCATTTTTGTTCGTAAACTTGCAAAATACATGTAACTCGTGCCGTTACTTGTCTAACCGCGCAAAGTGTTTGTTCAAAAAAACCATCCTACACTAAAATATCGGAACAACACACGGGGGTCCCACTTGTCATTAATCAAATTTGGACCTAAAACTAACAAATCTGAAAGACGAGATTTGAACTGGCAATCTGGACTACAATATCGTAAGTCAATAGCCTGAAACAACAACGGTTGTTGGCTTTGTCCCAATAACTTGATTTTATAAAGTATTACGTTGAGTAGAGTAGAGGGAGTGCCTCGTCAACACGTGCATGATGGTTGACTCACTTACTGGTGGGTCCCAGGTCTGCGATCTCAATCTCTCTTCTCTCCATCGTCTAACCTTTGCACGGGCACACATGAAGAGCGGTGCTAGCTTGCCGTGGTGTTATTACAACTAAAAAAGCTTGGAAAATAGAAGAATCACCTAGAACAAGAGACTTTGTGGCTGGTCGAGACGGAGCTAACCACATCTATCCTCCATGCCACGTTTGCATGATGAAGCTGTGTGGCTAGTGGGGTGTTTTCGACTGACTGGCTAGGTCCCGAGGTCGAACCATAGGTACTACATCTGATACAGTATATTTTTACACGCACATTTTTCCTCCGTGCCGAGACGTGGCACACCCTACCGCGCGGTCTCGGGGTCCTCCCGGGTGGTGCACGCATATATTCTTCCTGACGTGGGACGCCCTATCGCGCGTTTTGTGGGTCCTCCTCGGTCGTAGCGCCGAAGCAAGTAAATGAGTTGTCAAATCACGAAAGACCACCTTTCCCGCCGAGTACATCAGTGAAGCATGGTGGCTAGCTAGTTGGGCTAGTTCGACCGATTAGCTAGGACGTCGCCACATTTGTTTTTTCACCCCTTTTTTTACCTACTTGCCGGCAGGTAAATTTAAATATCCACCGTGGCGTTGCTCTAGTGTTTGGGTGCGGCAGGATTTTTAGTTTTTTGATTGACAGGAGCAGGCGCGGCAACAATTAGTCACGATGACTCCGCCTGTAAAACCCACTGCTCCCTGATGTGAGAAGTCATCGACTGGTGTTTTACCGTGGTGAAAACCAAAAGATTCCCCGCTCCTCGGCTGGCTCCCTCCGCCTTCCCGTAGATTGCATTGCCTTTCAGCCATTTTGCCCCCTTTGCTTCCTCTCCCCATTGCTTCTACCTGGTGCCATGGCGACGCAGCAGATCATGGAGTCCGAGGTGAGGCTCCTGACACAAGAGCTCCATGCCAAGGATGCGGAGCTCAGGGCCAAGGACGTGGAGCTCCGTGAGCTCAAGGAGGAGAGGAGTGCCATGCTCTTCCGGTATGTGCGAGAGTTCACGGAGCTTCGAAAGCGGCAGGCATCCACCAGAAAGATGGTCGAGGCATCGGCGGCGTTGCTGCAGAAAGCAGGAGATATGATAGGCCGTCAGGGGAGCCAGCTGGAGCGCGAGCGGGCCGGTCTTGACGAGGTCCAGGATCGCCTCAGCCACTTCGTGAACCAAGTTGCCACACACGTGTTGCAGCTGCGCGATGCCTACCGTCGTGCTAGTGCGACGATGCCGGCCGTCGGGCTAAACCCGTTCGACCACCCATTCGACTTCAATGAGCTTTGGCTTCCTGGCCTGGTCTCCTTCTTCACCTATATCTCTGAGGAGCTGAGCCGTCTCCGCGCAATGGTGGGGGCTGAGCTGGACAAGGAGGGGTTGCGGGCTGCCGTCGCCGTTGCCGGGCGATTCCTTTCAGGGCTCCGTCACCGGAATCCATTCGCGCCATTGGATGCCATCTTTGACGAGATGGCTCCCGTCAACCGGGAGCGGGCGGTTGCACCCTGCATCACCAACGTCGTGCGCCTCAAGAAGCAGAGGGACTTCGGTGGTGTTTAGGCGCCCTCTGCATGGGCATGTCCATGTCTCGGCGCAACATGACCGTTGGATCAAACTCAGACGGTGCAGATCCGTCATTGTAGCACAAAGCGTGTGGGTGTGTTTGGTTGCATTCTCATCTCAATATAGTTGTTTCCTCTTCGTGTATTTTTATTAACCTACTAGTGTGGACTCATGCACCCTTCATGCACTCTGTCAAACACCCAAAAGTGGGTCGAGAAGGGAACTTTTGCTCCCATCCCGTGCACCCTTCATACACCCTGCCTAACCTATTCGTGCTTCATATGGTTCATGTTTCGTGGAGTATTGTAGCATCGTACTCTCCGTGCGTTGTAGACCTAGTTCTGTTAACATTGATCTCACCGTTCATTCTCGACCGGACAGTTAAAAAAATGGTACTATGTTACATATAGTTGACATGCGCACAACATCATTTGTTATCGTCATATCTTACTACACTAGCAACAAGATTATGTAGTACTGACGTATGAACCACTGCACATGCCTAGTAGTAGGAGCACTGTGTATGTTCAAGTGGCTATCGTGTTTCGCACTCCTCGGTCGTAAGAGTGGAAACGCTTGCTGTAATCATTTTTTTCTTCAGAAAAACAGCGGACACGCTCTATCGTGCGGATCCTCCTTCAGCCATGCACTAAATTACTCACTTTCGCCGATGTGTGGGACAACCAGCACCTGGGTCCACCAGCCATGCACTAAATTACTCTATAGTAGAGTGACGGTAGACTACCCCGATCGAAGCGCCGCAGTAATGCCCAATGAGCCGTCAAATCACAAAACCCCCTCCTTTCCAGCAGTAAGTTGGACGGACGAAGCAACCATCATTTCACTCTTCTCTCTCAGCTTCCTCTCCTGAAGAAAACCCCTACTCGCTTCGCTTCTCCCTCATCTCATTCCTCCTTTCACTCTCCTCTCTCAACTTCCTCTCTTGGATGGACGCTGGAGCACCGGCCGACGTGATGTCTATGGCTCTGGCCAAAACCGTCGAGGCTCATGGTATGAAGAAGCGCAAGCACCCCACCGAGACTACCGCAGACAAGATCAAAGCTATCACCCTATCCAAGCCCCCCTCTCTGGGATCCCTCATTAAGCAAGTCCAGGTAATGTCTCTTGCTGACGATCTTTTTCTTGATCTTGATCGTGTTTTTTCATCTAACACGCAGTACTAGTACTGGTAGTACAACTTTCTGGGTGATCTTGCATGTGATTTTAGTGTGCCAAATGACGGTTCTAAATTCCTGTTTTAACCAAAACATGCGAGAGGTCTACACTGATTTCTTATAGTTTACTTCCAATTACTCCCTCTGTCCCAAATTTCTTGTCTTAGATTTGTCTAGATACGGATGTATCTAATACTAAAATTTAACTTGATACATCCATATATAGACGAATCTAAGACAAGAATTTTGGGACAGAGGGAGTACTTTATGAACATCAATGCTACCTTTGAAGAGGGTATATTTGCCTCAGTAACTTGTGTTATGGATATTGCAAGTAATCCCTCTGCTCTCATGCCTTTGAAGACATGTTCTAATGTCTTTGTTCACTCATTTCTGTGCGTATATGTAGTCATATATGGAGTATAATATCGAAAATCATATTATATTTCTGAACGGAGGTAGTAATAAAATATGGTTTCTGTTTGAATTAGAACCAGGTTTGCGGTGGAGATGAAGTTCTCAAAGTCATGTCGTGTGAACTGGAAGACCTGATGATGAGTTCTACTGCTAAATTATCCAGCTGTTGTGTCCTTGTCGCCACATGTCCTGAACTAGTGTTTTCCTGTAGCATTGTTGTCAGGCGTGTTCTCGAGGCTGTACTTGACCACAACAATTTCCTGGTTGTGCCTTCGATTACGAAGGGTGTGGTTCTTGTAAAGCTTCCCAACAAAGCTGATGCGGCATGTCTTCATCATCATGTTTATGAGTGGAAAGACCACTCTGTTAGGTTCTCCAAGGTTGAGGAGCTGGTGATGGTGCATGTAGACATCTCTCACGAAGTCCATGGCCTAGTCAGTTATGCGGGGTTCATCCCATAGGTCGGTGGCAAGAAATAGTCTGCAGAATTTAATTAGTGCAACTTTGCTTGTCTGTAGTAAGTACTATTGTTCAGTACTTGATTTGTGTTTGTGAACCCTATATTGTTTATTAGTACTGCTGCTTTTGGTGTGTGGTCAGTCCTGAGAATGGTCTATGTTAATGTGTGTCCACTCAATTCAGTCTGTATATTTTGAAGTATCCAGATCATCTTTTGTGAGGACGGTTTATCAATTATGGTTACACTCCAATGTCTGTATGCATTGCAGGGTTTATCGCAGCCACCAAGATTTCCAGTCCCATGGATGTTCGGTCCATACGATTTGTCATGACCTTTGGACTGTCCTGCGTGTGGGAGTAGGCCGGGCCCCTGCATGCCACCCGTAGTTGGACGATCAATCTTCTGTTTAGTACTTCAACATAGTGATTTCCTGGTAAGGATTCACTCGTGTCACATCAAGTAAATCTTATTGATTTACTGTCTAAATCTTATTGATTTAATGTCATGTTTTCTTTCTTTTCCTGCAATTTTACGATGCAGGTTTTGCCATGTGACATTCATCATAGAATAAACCATTTGGTTTGCTCTACGATGGCTATTTTTGCAGGTTTCACTTCTTATGTCATGTCAGTAACGAAGGCACTGTCCATCACTTATATTACTAGAAAAAATTGGATCAGTCTATTGTCTAAGTACAAGTTGAATCCCTATGATGAACTGCAGTTTGGTTTAACAAAAACGCCACAATTAGTCCTTCTCGCGTTTAAAATAAATGAAGAAAAAAACTGGATCACGGTCATGGATCCTAGTCAAGTTAGAAAGCTGGTCATAGCAGACCAGACACGATCGCCGCTGTCTCGCACATCGGTACCACCTTCAGCAACGGATCGAGCACCAGCAGTTGCTCGAGCATTGACAGCGGTAGCAGCTCAGTCTGATCCAGCTGAGGATTGGGCACCGACCACGTCAGCAGATCAGTCTTGTAAGTGCATCTAGTGCCACCCTAGTTTGGTTTTGGAGTATTGACAACAAATGTGGTTGAGGGACTAATGTGTTTGTGAGAATTGCAGGATAACACAGGTAGCAGTCCTCTTTGATTCGGTTTACTTACCGGAGATGACCCCTAAAAATGTATGAAGACATTGAAGATAATGGTGGTATGTGAAGATATTCACATTGAAGACTATGACAGAAGAAGACATTGAGTGAAGACTATGGAGCGCGAAGACTTAGTAGTTTCGTTGTTTCTTTTCTTCTTTGTTGAGTCATAGGAACCACCGCAATGTTAAGTGGGGTCCAAGTGAACAAAGTCAGAGTGACTGAAGTGATGCTCAACCAAATTCCTATGTCTTCGAGCGAAGACAATGAGAGCAAATCTTATCCAGAGTCGGATAACTCAGCTTTACTTGTAGCCCAAGTCAAGTTGTTGCGTGTGTTTGAAATCTGACCGTTGTGACACGTGTCAGTTCCTTAGTGACCCAGGGTCATTTCGGACAAATTAGGTCGGGTTGCCCGTGGCTATAAATAGCCCACCCCCTACACCATAAATTGGTGGCTGCTCAGAGTTTGTGCACGGCTTTTGTCGTTGAGAGCAACCTACCTCCGAAGAGTTTGAGAGAGAAATTCTTGTGAGGACAAAGCCCAAAACACCCAGAGCCCAAAGAGTATTTGGCATCACTGAAGTCTTTCTGTCCGCGTGATCTGAAGACTTGTTACACTCGAGGACTATGAATCCTCCAGCCGGTTAGGCGTTGCGTTCTGAGCATCCAAGAGTAATTGTGGATTGCCGGTGAACGAAGTCTGTGAAGGTTTGGAAGTCTACCTTGAAGACTTACCAGAGTGATTGGGCGGGGACTGTGTGTCCTTAGCTCAAGGGGAATAAGGTGAAGACACAGTCTTTTGAGTTAAATCTCAGCCTCCCTAACCAGACGTATAGTTGTCACAGCAACTGCAACTGGTCGAACAAATCCTTGTCTTCACAATACACTGGTTCTATCTCTTACTCTCCTTACTTACAGTTCGTCTTTGTGAAGTCATTGCCTGATTGCTATGCCTGTTTGACTTCACTCAGTGACTACTTGTTCTAATTGGCTTCATACTATCTTCCATCCTGATCCTACTACCTAGCTGCTATCAGTCATCATGCTTTAGTTTCATACTTGTCTAACTATGGCTTGTCTAGTGTAGTTCATCTTCCGCTGCATGTTATAGGTCATGTTTTCGTGTTTGTCCTCGAAACCTTTATGTTTTGAAGACTTTCATAAAAATCGCCTATTGACCCCCCCTCTAGTCGATAACTAGCACTTTCAATTGGTATCAGAGAAAGGTGCTCCCTTGTTCTGTCTGATTCGGTTTAACCACCTGGAGTTTCAGCTATGTCGACTGCAGGGATAATCAAAGTCTCCGCTGCGTGCCCTATCTTCGATGGCATTGAATATCCCTACTGGAAGAATAAGATGCGTATGCATCTTGAAGCCATTGATGTTGATCTATGGTATGTCGTCAAGAACGGCGTTCCCAAGACTGGTGAAGGTGTCTCCCCTACTGATGTCAAGAAGTTCATTCAACTCGATTCTACTGCGAAGAACATCATCTGTGGTCAGCTGACCAAAGGGCAGTATGGCCGTGTGAGTGCTTTGGAAACGTCGAAGCTAGTCTGGGACTAGCTCTCCAAGGTCAATGAAGGCGTTTCAACTCAGAGAGATCAAAGAATCAGTGTCCTACGCAACCTCTTCAACTGCTTCAAGAGAAATGACAATGAAAATGTCCAACTCACGTTTGATCGTCTCACTGACATCACAAACGAGCTTCAGGCTCTCGGCACCACTAAGATCACCAAGCATGAAATCGTCAAGACACTTCTGAGATCTCTTGACAGCTCATTTGACACTCTAGCTCTTATGATTCAAGAACGCCCTGATTTCAAGACACTCAATCCATCTGACATACTTGAGAGGCTCAACACACATGAGTTCCAGCTATCTGAGAAAAGAGATATCTATGGTCCCAACTATGGCCGAACTCGTGCTTTGAAGGCAAAGGCTGTTTCCTCATCTGAAGAAGAATCTGACTGCAGTTCTGCTGAAGCTGAAGACCTTGGAAAGGAGCTTGCTATGCTTGTGAAGAAGTTCCAGAAGTTCACTAAGAAGAAAGGCTTCATAAAGTCTTCACGATCCAGCTCAAGAAATGATGAAGCTTCTTCCCATGACCACAAGAAGAGAACTTGTCACAAGTGCAAGAAACCTGGCCACTACATCTCTGAGTGTCCACAGTGGGACAATGAGAAGAAAAAGAAGAAGAGCAAGGAATATGATTCTAATGACAAGAAGAAGAAGAAATACTCAAAATCTTCTTCCAAGTTCTCTTCCAAGTCTTCATCACACAAGAAAAGTTCATCTGGCAAGGCTCGTGCTTTTGTTGGCAAGGAAATGGATTCAGAGGAGGAGTCTGCTTCTGAGGAGGCAGAAGTGATGGAGTCTGAGGAGGAATCTGACTCTGGCATTGCAAGTCTAGCTCTGGCTTCAGCCTACGTTGCCAAGTCCATCTTCAACACTGAAGACAATGTATCCACCACCAACGCTGATGCCAGTGACAAGGACGAATCCGCTCCCACTTACTGCTTCATGGCACGTGGTGCCAAGGTAAACTCATGCGATGCTTATTTTCAAACATCAAGTGAAGATGACTCTGATTGTGAATCTAAACCTAGCTACAAAAAACTTGCTAAAATTGCAACTGAACAACAGAGAGCTATGGAACATATTCAAAAACTGTTAGACAAAAGCGATGACCTGTTAGACGCGGAAATGACTAAGACTCAGTCCTTAATTGAAGACATAAAAAATCTTCACGTTAAGTACCAGGAACTTGAAGGTTGTCATGAAACCCTCTCAACATCTCATGAAAAGCTTTCCTACGATTACCTTCAAAGGAAGTAGGAACTTGAGAAATTGAGATCGGATCATGAAGATCTTCAAAAGGAGAACGAGTCGCTACACGCTCAACATATCAGTCTCGCTCAGGAAGGATTTGAACCACCATGTTTAAAATGCATTGAGCGTGATAACACTGTCTCTATTGCTGGATGTTCTACTACTCCTGTTGCAATATCTTCAACTGCTGATGTGGTAACTAACCCCTCTGTTGAGGATACCACTTCTATTGCTGATGGGAATGTCAGGTTGAAGACACTGATTGAGACAGGGATGTACAAAAGCCTCAAAGGGCATCAGACATTATATGATGTCCTCAAAAAGCAGATTCTGAACCGAAACCCTAGAAAAGAGGGTATTGGGTTCGAGAGGAAAATGAATGTTGATGGGTCGTACTGGAAGCCTGAGCAGTACCCCAAAACCACATGGGTTGCTGCAAAGGAATCTTCAGTAGATCCATCCACCTTATCTGGTTTCACTTGCGCTAACCCTATTATCATTGATGAATCCTTTGATGCAAACTATAAACTGTTTAAGAATCAGAATGGTGAAGTGTTTGCCAGGTATATTGGTACTAACTGCAGGAATGGACCACCTATGAAGAAGATCTGGGTACCTAAACAGCGTATTGAGAATCTTCCTGTGAATGTCATCATGACACCACCAAGGAAGAAGACAAACCCCAGACCTATGGCTTCATATGACCCAAAGGCTTCATACGGATACAGGACTCACCTGAGTCACCCTAACGCCAATGTTTTGCAGGGAAACCATACTCAGACTTATGAATATGAGCGTGTGTCTTCAAACCGCTATGTTCATAGAACTAAGAACTTTTCTGCTTATTCATATGAGTATCGCTCTTCTCCTGCAAGGCTATTTGCCAGGGCTCCAAAGCCAAAATTCTCAGATGCTGCACTTAGACTCATTGCTTCTAAGCCACCCCTGAAGATGTGGGTGGTTAAGAAGAATTAACTTTAGTTTGCAGAGAAAGGTCTCCAGCCTGAAATCGAAGGCGTCCGATGCTATTGCTGGGGACCTAAAACACATTAAGGGACGCATGATAAAATGGCCTTACTATGAATCGCTTGCCAGTCATACTATCAATTCTAACCTTCATCTATGCTTTGATAATCCTCTTGTGCGTCAAATGTTTATGCTTCACAGCACTCTTTGTGAAGCCTATCCTCCTAACTGCACTGTAGGGTACGACACCTCGTGCTTCAGAATGGATTATGGATAGTGGATGCACTAACCACATGACTGGTGATCGAAGTCTTCTCGTGGACTCAACCTTGCGTCCATGTGATAAAAGTCACATCACATTCGCTGACACTGGTAAAAGCAAGGTATTGGGCCTAGGTAGAGTTGCAATCTCAAGGGATTAGCACATGGACAAAGTGATGCTTGTTGAATCCCTTGGTTTCAACTTAATGTCTGTCTCAATGCTTTGTGACTTAAACATGATTGTGCTATTTGGAAAATATCGTTGCCTTGTACTAATGGAATCTGACAAGTCTCTAGTCTTCGAAGGGTATAGGAAAGATGATCTGTACATGGTATATTTCTCAGCAGGACAACAAATGGTTGTATGTCTTCTAGCCAAGTCTTCAGAGTGCTGGCTCTGGTATCGGAGGCTAGGGCATGCTGGCATGAGGAACCTACACACTCTCGCCAAGAAGAAGCACGTCATAGGCATCGAAGCCGTCAAGTTCAAGAAAGATCATCTATGTGGTGCTTGTGAAGCTGGGAAGATGACAAGGGCCAAGCATCCCTCGAAGACAATCATGACTACATCTCGACCTTTTGAGTTGCTCCACATGGACTTGTTTGGTCCCACTCACTACTCTACTCTCACTGCTACTGCTTGTCTCTATGGTTTCGTTATTGTTGACGATTATTCAAGATACACTTGGGTGCACATAATTCTCTTCAAGACTGAAGTGCAGGATGTCTTTAGACGTTTCACCAACCGCGCCATGAACAACTATGGCGTCAAGATCAAGCACATTAGGAGTGACAATGGCACAGAATTCAAGAACACAGGCCTCGACCTCTATCTTGACACCTTAGGCATCACTCATGAGTTTTCTGCTCCTTACACACCTCAGCAGAATGGCATCATGGAGCGCAAGAACAGAACCCTTATTGAGATGGCTCGGACGATGCTTGACGAATACAAGACTCCAAGAAAATTCTGGCCTGAAGCCATTGATATTGCATGCCATGTCATCAACCGTGTTTATCTTCACAAGCTTCTGAAGAAAACATCCTATGAGCTCCTAACTGGTAAGAAGCCAAACGTAAGCTACTTCAGAGTATTTGGTGCTAGGTGCTGGATCAAGGATCCACATCACGCTTCAAAATTTGCACCGAAAGCACATGAGGGTTTTATGCTTGGTTATGGAAAGGACTCACACTCCTACAGAGTCTTCAACCTCTTTCACTATAAAGTGGTTGAAACTGTGGATGTGCGGTTCGATGAAACTAACGGCTCGCAAAGAGAGCACCTGCCAAATGTGCTAGATGAAGTACCTACCAGTGAATCAATCAAGCTAATGGGAACAGGAGAGATCATACCATCAGATGACCAGCCTGAAGAGGAACTCATTATTTCTGCACCTGATCAACTTGAAGACATTGCTCAGCCTGAAGACAATCCTCCAAACTGTGACAATGATCAGCAGGAGCAAAATCTTCGACCAGTTCATCCTCGTGTTGCAAATGAAGTACAAATCGAGAAAATAATTGATAGCATCAATGCACCTGGTCCACTCACTCATTCAAGAGCAACACATCTAGCAAATTTCTGTGGGCACTTTGCATTTGTCTCAATCTCTGAACCCAAGAAAGTTGTTGAAGCTTTCATGGAACCTGAATGGATTCAAGCTATGCAAGAAGAGCTTCAACAGTTTGAGCTGAACAATGTGTGGGAATTAGTCAAGCGTCCTGATCCTCGCAAGCACAACATAATAGGCACAAAATGAATATATCGCAACAAACAAGACGAGCATGGTCAAGTAGTCAGAAACAAAGCACGACTCGTTGCTCAAGGATACACGCAAGTTGAAGGAATTGACTTCGATGAAACATTTGCTCCAGCGGCTAGGCTCGAAGCCATTCGCATACTGCTAGCTTTCGCAAATCATCACAACATCCTTCTGTATCAAATGGATGTGAAGAGTGCCTTTCTAAATGGGAAGATTGAAGAAGAAGTATATGTTGCACAACCGCCTGGCTTTGAAGACCCAAAACATCCTGATATGGTATACAAGCTCAACAAGGCACTGTATGGCCTCAAACAAGCCCCTCGTGCTTGGTATGACACACTCAAAGACTTCCTGAAGAGCAAAGGCTTCAAACCTGGTTCTCTAGATCCCACTCTCTTCATGAAGACATATGATGGTGAACTGTTTGTGTGCCAAATCTATGTGGATGACATTATCTTCGTTTGCACCAACAAGAAATACAGTGATGAATTTGCTTACATGATGCAAGAACAGTATCAAATGTCCATGATGGGAGAGCTGAAGTTCTTTCTCGGTCTTCAAATCCGTCAGCAACGCAACGGCATCTTCATATCTCAAGAAAAATATCTCAAAGATTGCCTGAAGAAGTTTGGAATGCAAGACTGCAAAGGATACACGACGCCAATGCCAACCAAAAGTCATCTAAGCCCCGATGCCAATGGTAAAGATTTCGATCAAAAGGTATACCACTCCATGATTGGCTCTTTACTTTACTTATGTGCATCTAGGCCAGATATCATGCTTAGTGTTTGCCTGTGTGCCCGATTCCAAGCGGCACCAAAGGAGTCGCATCACTTAGCTGTGAAGCGAATTCTTCGATATTTGGCTTACACCCCAACGCTAGGATTATGGTATCCAAAGGGCTCAGAGTTTGATCTAGTTGGATTTTCGGATGCTGATTATGCTGGTGACAAGGTGGATCGCAAGTCTACATCAGGCACATGTCACTTTCTGGGTCGATCTCTTGTCTGTTGGTCTTCAAAGAAGCAGAACTGTGTATCACTCTCAACTACTGAATCTGAATACATTGCTGCTGGATCTTGCTGCGCGCAGCTTCTGTGGATGAAGCAAACTCTCAAGGACTATGGCATCCATCTGAAGCATGTGCCACTCTACTGCGACAATGAAAGCGCTATCAAGATTGCCAATAACCCAGTTCAGCACTCGAAGACAAAGCACATTGAAATTCGTCATCATTTCCTCAGAGATCATGTTATGAAAGAAGATATTGATATCATTCACGTCAAGATAGAAGACCAGTTGGCTGATATCTTCACTAAGCCCTTGGATGAGAAAAGGTTTTGCAAGTTGCGGCGTGAGCTAAATATCTTGGAATCCTCAAATGTCCTGTGATTAGGCACACATCTTAACACCTATGCAGTTTGATGACTTAGATGTGCAACACGCGAAGTAATGTATATCTTCAATCAATGAAGACATACACTCTAAGTGTGAATACATTAATGTGGAAATTGACTTCAGAGTGCCACGATAATTGTGCGCCGTGTCTGGGTCCAATACTTCCTATACGGTGGGTAACGCCACCACCAAACTCTTATGAAGTGTTTCCTCATGCGTCATATTTGCAAAGTCTTCGCAATTGATTTAACTTCAACATCAATTTGACTTCGTGATTACTGATTTGGATTTACTCTGTTATATATATTGTATTCTGTCCTCTACAGCATTCACTTATGGCTATGTCTTCTTGTTTGAATCTTTTTGAACTAAGTGAATGTGATCGGACCCTAACCTCTCTATGCTTCCTACCTCAAGCTCTATCTATCCAAATCATATGCATTCTGTTGAAACTGTTGAATGTCTTCTCTGCGTCCTTGTTAGCAGAAGATGCAGAGACAAACATTTATATCTAGCTTTAATGACATATCCTTTTGCCTGAAACCCAGAGAATTCGGAATGACCACCCCGACAATCCAGGCGTGCGTGGTACGTGGAACAACTTTCAATGAGTTGCATGTTCACCACGTGTCCATCAGATGTGAACCGCCACGGGCACCTGCGTAATTGCGCTGTGCTGTCTCTATCCTTATAAATGCCTGTCTCGTCTCGGTCAAAATCCTTCTTCCTCCTTCTCCATCTCTCGCAAACCCTAGCACCTACGCTAGCTCTCGACGATGCCGACGACGAAGCGCTTAGCTGCCGCGACATCCTCGACGCCGTCCTCACGCCGGCCGCGGACCTCGTCTTCTCCGCCGTCGCCGTAGGTGTCTACCGTCGCCAAGTTAGGGCACGGGAGATTGAACTGCTCGGCATCCATCTTCGCTCCGTCTAGCAGTTCTTCATGTGGTAATAAAAGTTTACTTTTTACCGTCTTTTTGATCCGATAGATTCATCCCTTCCTACCAAAAGTGGTTTTCAGATATTCGAACATGAATCTATCTCTTTCTGCATCTCATATTCTGCCTAGTATATTCACTTATGCTTCTTCACAAGTTAGATTCCTCACTTGTACTTATTCTTGGATTTGTACAACTCTGGAACCAACTCTCATCATATAAGTGAATGTCTTCGCGTTATGAGGTCAATGTCTTCAAACTGATTTATCTTCAAAATCTTCTCAGAATGCATATGACCTCTTCCCCTTCCCTCGCACCTTTAATGCTGTCACAGGTACATGTCTGTGGGAGAATCCCTTGGTTCTCATAGTCTGCATTCGTTTGTAGAATTCTTGCAGAGTCACATTAATTCACCTGAAGCGAGTTCCTGTGAGTCCAGCCGTTTGAAGCCATTGCAAGTACTGAAGCCTTTCAGTTTACACTTCATGGCAACTGGAAAGTCAGCAAGAAAGGGAGGCAGACAGCATCGTGGTGACACTTCCAAGGACTTACCTCCTGATCTGCACGAGATGTACAAAACTGATCCAGAAGAAACCTATACTGAACGCAAGAATTCAATCCAACGGATTCGAAGATATTGGGCAGAAGAGTGGTTCAGATATCGCTTCATCACAAAAGAGTATGCAGAGAAGAATGCCATCAAGGCACCCTGGAGTGATATTCTATACAGAAATCTTCCTCCCAGAAATCAAACTGAAGCTATTGAGCAAGGCTTCTATCCTTGCATGGTGCGCGGACCACATCCTAAGAATGCTGACCCGTCTTCACTGCTCTAGTGTCGTGAAGATAGTCTGTTCAAGCGCAACTACCAGTTCGCCAAAGACTCAGCTACGAAGAACAAGAAGGAACTGGGGCTTGACTTCAACCCTGGTCCCTCCTCACCGCGGGACAATGGCACCCGTGAAGCCAATGAAAATAGGATTGGCCCCTTCTACAATCTTGCAGGCCTCATCACTCACATTGCAGTTCAAGGTGCCAAAGTGGATCATTCTGATGATGATGCTGACACCGATGAAGCTCCAGATCCTCCTCCAAAGCCTAAGAAGCAAAAGAAGACTAAAGCTTCGAAATCATCTCCTACTCCAAAAGCTTCTAGAGTGAAGCCATTGACAACTGCCCCTTCTGCTCCAAGCAATAACTCTGAAGATCTCTCTCGCATCTCCAAAAGGTGTGAGAAGCCACAGAAGACACCAGTTCAGAAACTGAGTCGTGCACTGACGCCTGCTGCCATTCTGAAGAATGAGTTTGAACCCATTGATTTGTCTTCAGATGAAGAATTTGGTGAAGATGCTCTGGAACAGCTGATCAAGAGCAAGCAAGAGGCGGAGATCTTCAATGATCTTCCCCTCTTTGATGTTAACATTCTGAAGAACTTCATTGATGAGTGGTTTGATAATCAGGATCTCAGCTTTGATGACCTTCAGCTTCCCATTGGCGTCAGTGTTGCTTTCCAAGGCGCCATTGCTCCTGAGCTTGCTCTGGCTCAGCGCATTGTTGAACTAAAGCGAAAGATAGACTACGAGAAGGAACAGTTCAAGAAGCATGTCGCCAGGCTGAATGTGCAAAAGTTCAAGGTGATGTTGAATGACCTCAAGGAGTCGTTTCGAAAGAAACGCGAGGAAGCCAAAGGCTCAAGAGAGCGCATGAAAGCACTCGTTAACAAATGCGTTCAAGCCTACAATGAAGCTGAAAAGCGCAAAGCACTTGGCCGCCCTGGCATTGACCCCTCAATGGCTGCCAAGAAAAAGAAGTCATCTGAAGCCAACACTGAAGCACCACGGCAGGATGAACCTCACATTGTCTTCCCTGCCAGCATGCGCGGCTCGAAGCCCAAGGCTCCTTCAGTGGCTTCTGAACAAAAGAAAACCAAGGTAGCTGAAGCCGAAGCCAGGAAGAGGAAAACCAAGCGCACCACTGATGAAGAACCACCCCCTAAGAAGAGAAAAACCAAGAGAAGAGATCGGGCTGCTCCCACAGAGCCCCTTGTTGTTGAACCCCTTGCTTTTGTTCCCCCTCCGTCTGCAAACCAAGAGCGTCGCATGATTGTTCATGAGCCTGCTTCCACAGAGGCTCCTGAAGCTCAAGAAGTCCCAGTCGTCGACCCCATCGCAACTGAAGATGTTGTTCAAGATGATGCAGTACTTCCTCAGATCGAGCGCCCTATGGTATCATTGCCTGTTCAAATGAACAGTGAGCTTATCAGTATTGGTCGTTCTTTGACGCCAATCTCACAAGATGCATCGTGGGCTGATCAACCCCTGCAAGTTACCCCACATCAAGACTCACCAAGTACACCCCAACCGTCAAGTGTGCCCGTCATCAGCCCATGTCCAAGGATGACAACTACATGGAAACTTCACCATCACCAAAGGCGTCGCCGGTATTCCAACGGCTTCGCAAAGGCCTGAAGCCATCCATGACCACCATCACAGAAGAGGGATCCAACTTGTCAAGCTCAGTGGCACGTCAAGTGTTCTCTAAAGACAATCCTTCTGTGACGGTCCCTGTGTCTGAAGCTAATGCTACTGAAGACCCTCCGGCTGCATCTGCCGGAGCAACACAAGAAGAAGAGCGTGTCGCTACTCCCCCTATCACTCAAGAAGAAGTTAATGAAGAGAACCAGTCCATGCCAGAACCTCCAGCTACTCAAGTGGAGGGTTAGAATACTGAGGCTGTCACACATGACATTCTTGAAGCCAATGACGTTGTCATGGCTGACGCCAATGCACCAGTGGCCAATGAAGCAAATGAAGCCCAACAAGCCGATGAAGTCAATGCCGCACCTGACACAAATCTGCAGACTGAAGTCGATGCTACTGCTCATGTTCCGCCTCCAAGGCCGCATACTATCGAGCAAGCATACAACTATGGTCAGCTTATCACTGTCCGATGGCCTATTCTAATTCCTCCACCTACTTCTGGTCCTCAATTTGATTACCATGTCGAGCATAGGCCTCATGTTCAGAAGCCAAAGCCAAGACTGCCCAGATTTCCAGGTACTACCAATTCACCAGGGTCTTTCAATGTCAACGGCTTCATTGCACACAACACCTTCTTCGACAGCGAAAAGAACCCCTACACCAAGCCCAAGATCTCATCTGATCGGTTCTGGAGCTATCAGCAGCGCAGCTATTACTCATGCATTCTGTACAACCAAGGCCGCATATTTCCGCATATGCGCCTTGATACCGAAGCCATAGCTGGCCTGCCCTGCTTAGAAGAAGCTCTCGATTGCTTCAGAGAGGCTGTCTTACTGCACTTTGTCACAGATAAGGAGCACTGGAATGAAGAATTGCTGCTCCAATTCTACGCCACTCTGCATATCAGAGGCTACAACAGGGATCCTAAGACTTGGGTCCTTGAGTGGATGACTGCAAATGTCCATCACGAAGCCAAAGCATTTGATGTCATTGATCTTACTGGCCTTCCCACTCCAGGTGATCTCTATGAGCCTAGTTGTCAGCTTCACATTGCAGCTGTGGAAAGCATCTTTCACAAGCCAGAACCCAACATGAGCCAGATGCTAAGTATGATGAAGCCATCGCATCCAGATGCAGAATATCCTACGGAGTTCTTTGTTGAAGACCTTGAGTATCTGCCACGAACAATCTATCACATCATAAGGCGAACTCTCTGGCCTGTCAAAGGACATTCTCCAAAGGCTAAGATAGAAGGTGCAATGAAGACATTGGTCTTCCATATTCTTCATGGCAAAAGCTTCAATGCACAAGATTTCTTCATCCGCCAACTTGCTGCATCAGGATCTGACATTTTTGGCTTGAAGTTCTATGCTCCATGGATCATGTGTCTGATCAAGCTTCACACTGCTTTCAACTATCAGCCATCTGCACGCAACCACATTGTCTTCTTGCCAGATGTTGATATGTCTATTGAAGCCATCTATCCAGAGCCTGACAAAGAGCCACTTTATCTTCATAACATTGATCGTCAGAGCTTCACTCAACCTATTGAAGGTGTGCTGGCTGCCACTCGTGTCTATCCTTGGCTGGTGCTACACGTGCACCTCACCGTGCCCCAACTGAAGCCACTAACAGCACAATTGCTCAACGGCCTCGCAAGCACTCTCGTGTTCTCAATGACCGAGAGCTTCTTGTTGGCCTGCATCAGAAACAGGATAGGCATCATGATTGGCTCAAGCGCCAGATGCAGATCATCATGACTGACGTCAATCGCATTCGCAACCTTGCAACCAAGAATGTGTTTGTCGCGCATGAAACCTGTCGACGCACATGGAAAGGGCTGACGCTTATGTGTGCTGAGGAAGATCTTCAGGATGATGGCTTCTTAGAACGATTCAAGTTTGATTCCACTCTGCCCAGAAATGTTGTTCTGCGACGCACTCCATCTCTTGAAGACTCAGAGTACTCCTCTTCTGCTGCAACTGTGAATGCTCGTGTGATCGATGATCAAGATGATGCTACTTCGCCACCTCCAACACTCATCGACACTGCTCCAAGTTCGTCTGCACCGCCAAACCTCGACACCAACCCTGCATCTTCTCCTACTCCTTCTGGGAACGAGTAGAGGCTCAATGTCTTCAACCCTTTTTGGTCCTTACTGACAAAAGGGGGAGAAGCTATGAGTTGATAGTCTTCAAGCGGGTTCATATGGGCGGTTGCACTATATTTTGCCTAGTGTTTACAACTCTTGCTTTTGATACATTTGGTTCTCTGAGTTGTAACACTTAAACTCGATGGTCATCTGCTACTTATTTGCTATTTTGTGATGCAATGATAAATTCCGCATGTGCGATGATAACTTACGCACTTAAATCATTTCGCAGACGTCCATTTTTCATTATGCATGTCATTATCTTCGTTACATCAGATCATGCATGATGAATTGTCTTCATAAGTTGAAGAGGGTCTCCACAAGTAGAACCTGCCATGTGCATTTGCATTCCAAAAGCAAATTATTTATATGCACATCTTCGGGGGGAGCCTTTTGCTACTTACGAAGACAATACCTCATCCATTACAATTTCACATATTTATATCCCCGTTGAAAACTTCAACCAGTTTGTCATCAATCACCAAAAAGGGGGAGATTGTAAGTGCATCTAGTGCCACCCCTAGTTTGGTTTTGGAGTATTGACGACAAACGTGGTTGAGGGACTAATGTGTTTGTGAGAATTGCAGGATAACACAGGTAGTAGTCCCTCTTTGATTTGGTTTACCTACCGGAGATGACCCCTAAAAATGTATGAAGACATTGAAGATAATGGTGGTATGTGAAGATATTCACATTGAAGACTATGACAGAAGAAGACATTGAGTGAAGACTATGGAGCACGAAGACTTAGTAGTTTCATTGTTTCTTTTCTTCTTTGTTGAGTCATAGGAACCACCGCACTGTTAAATGGGGTCCAAGTGAACAAAGTCAGAGTGGCTGAAGTGATGCTCAACCAAATTCCTATGTCTTCGAGCGAAGACAATGAGAGCAAATCTTATCCAGAGTCGGATAAGTCACCTTTACTTGTAGCCCAAGTCAAGCTGTCGCGTGTGTTTGAAATCTGACCGTTGTGACATGTGTCAGTTCCTTAGTGACCCAGGGTCATTTCGGACAAATCAGGTTGGGTTGCCCGTGGCTATAAATAGCCCACCCCCTACACCATAAATTGGTGTCTGCTCAGAGTTAGTGCACGGCTTTTGTCATTGAGAGCAACCCACCTCCAAAGAGTTTGAGAGATAAATCCTTGTGAGGACAAAGCCCAAAACACCTAGAGCCCAAAGAGTGTTTGGCATCACTGAAGTCTTTCTGTCCGCGTGATCTGAAGACTTGTTACACTTGAGGACTGTGAATCCTCTAGTCGGTTAAGCGTCGCGTTCTGAGCATCCAAGAGTAATTTTGGATTGCCGGTGAACGAAGTCTGTGAAGGTTTGGAAGTTTACCTTGAAGACTTACCAGAGTGATTGGGCGGGGACTGTGTGTCCTTAGCTCAAGGGGAATAAGGTGAAGACACGGTCTTCTGAGTTCAATCTCAGCCTCCCTAACCAGACATACAGTTGTCACAGCAACTGGAACTGGTCGAACAAATCCTTGTCTTCACAACGCACTGGTTCTATCTCTTACTCTCCTTACTTATAGTTCGTCTTTGTGAAGTCATTGCCTGATTGCTATGCCTGTTTGACTTCAGTGAGTGACTACTTGTTCTGATTGGCTTCATACTATCTTCCATCCTGATCCTACTACCTAGCTGCTATCAGTCATCATGCTTTAGTTTCATACTTGTCTAACTATGGCTTGTCTAGTGTAGTTCATCTTCCGCTGCATGTTATAGGTCATGTTTTTGTGTTTGTCTTTGAAACCTTCATGTTTTGAAGACTTTCATAAAAATCGCCTATTCACCCCCCTCTAGTCGATAACTAGCACTTTCAAGTCGGATCTACCGGAGGATCGGGCATCGACACCGGCACCTGCTCCGACACCGGCACTAGCTCTACAAGGAGCACCATCTCCGGCAGTAGCAGCGGCTTCGGCACCTGCACCAACACTTGCACCTGCATCTGCTCCGGCCTGTGCAGCGGCAACCGAACGAGCAGTTGCACCGGCAACAGACTGGGCTGCAGGTCGCACTTCATATACCAAAGTCCTTACAAAAACCGACATGTCCACCTTCTTGGTAAGCATTGGCCGCCCAAGTGCTTCGTTCTTTTTTCTTTCCATGTTGTTTCACATGATTCACTGTGTTGATCTAACTGTTTGGGTATGTCTTCTTGTTTGCAAACAGAGAATTCCTAGAGCAATGAGGGAGTCGTTCAACAATCCGGGCGACCGCGGCCAAGTTTCTCTTACCATGCGCAGCCTTGTTGTGAATGAACCTGCTCAATATACCGTAAGTACAAAAGATGGTCGCATGATGATTGATGCTAAAGGATGGTCAAGGTTCAAATCTAAATCATATCTTGCGATAAGGGATGATGTCAAAATCGAACTTTCTCGGCAAGGAGAGCTGGTCCAAATCAACTTTGAAATTCTTCAGTAGCAGCACGCAACTGCCGAACTGATCTATCCTCCAAGAGATTTTGATGTAATAATCTGGCATGGTGAAACAAGTGTCCTATGTGTATAAGTAGTACGACAGTATTATTTATCACATGGTATATCGTTGATAGAATTGCAACTCTCATTGCTGGTTAGGAACTATCGTTCGATTTCATTCCAACACCTGCCGTGCTTTATTCAATTTTGTGTATTCGCCTTGCGACAGTGTCACATCCCTAGCTCTGGTATGACCTAGACTAGCTAGTCACTTGTGCATCATGTTAAATTCCATTTAAATTTGAAATGGGGATTTGTGAAACCCTCAAAATCATCTCTGAAAATGACCCAAATAAAAATTGTTCCAAAAAGGTCCAAGGAAATGTTCACGTTGCTCTCTGAAAATATTGGTCAGAGGTAAAATTCAAACAAATATTTTAGGAGCTCATGGATATTTAATTTTGGCCATTTGGATTAATCCGATAATTATTTGCTTTGGATATATATTGTTATATATATAAAATATGGTCCAAAAATTATGCCATTTATAAAGGAGCTCTGGAATAATATATCTAGCTTCCATAAAAATTGGCATAAGGAGATAAATTGATTTAGTATTTTAATTAAATCAAAACATATGTCAGAAAAATAGAAAAAGAAATAAAAGAGGGAGACTTACCTGCGGCCCAGCTCCTGTGCGGCCTAGCCGGCCCAGCTGGCCAGCCCGGCCCAGCCGCCTCCTCCTCTGTCGTCTTCTCCCCCTCGCCCAAGCAGGTGCGTGCCCGCGCCACAGCCGGCCGCGGCCACGCGTCCGGCCACCTCCTGCTTCGTCCTCCTCGTCGCCCTGGACGCCCTGGAACGACGCCATGCGCCGCCCCGCACCTCTCTCCCTCTCTCTCATTCCTCCCCTTCCCCTGGTCTCTCTCCCACGCGACCGCCCGAACGCGCCGTCGCCGCCGCACGCCATTGCCACGGCCACCACCTCCCCCTCTCCCTCTCTTCGAGTCCGGTAGCTCCGCCACGTCATCCACCACCTCTCTGTCAAGCCGTGCCTCGCCGGACGCCCCGTGGAGCCGTCGCCGTCGCCTTCTTCACCTCCGGCCGCCGTGGATCCCCATCGCCGCCCCGCCGTCTCCAGTGCGTCCCCGAGCCCGCTTCGACGCCCGCTGCAACCGCGGTGAGCTCCGCCACCGTTCCCCTCTCTCCGTTTAGCTGCCCGCACGCCGTAGCCCTCCTCCCCACCACGGCCGAAGCCTCTCGCCGCCGTCCATGTCGCCGTCATCGTCTCGGCCCGCCTCCGCCCAAACCGAGCACCCCATCGTGCTCCCGGTGCCACGAGGGTGCCGCCGAGCCCCTCAGGTGGCCTCCCCGTGCCCCGCAGCCCGTTTCCGCTCGAAGCCGAACTCCGGCCGCCGCCCCGAGCTTCGCCCCGGCGAGCTCCGGCGTCCCCGCGGCTTCCCGTCTGCTCCCCTGGATGCGGACGAGCCCGGGCTACGCCCCGGTGCTCTCAGACGCCGTCCCCGTGGCCTGTGGCGCGGACTCCGCCGCGTCCAGAGGTCGCCGATGGCGAGCCCCGTCGCCTGAGCCCCGCCATGTGGGCCCAGCCCGTCAGGTGATTAGCTTAGTGCTAATAACCGCTTAGTTAACCCCCTGACACTGAAAGTGGGCCCCAGCACCACTAATCTAAGTTAGATTAGAATTAACCCCCCCCTGTTAACTAACTATGACACTGACGTGTGGACCACACATGTCAGGTTTGACCCTGGTCAGCCGGTTGACCTGCTGACCTCGTGCTGACGTCATGCGGGCGCAATAACATATTTTCTGGAATTAAAATAATTCAGGAAATTCCAGAAAATGTTTTAAACTTCAAAAATTCATATCAATTCAACCGTAGCTCAGATTGAAATAATTTATATATGAAAAATTATCAGAAAAATGTAATCTATCCATCTGTACTAGTTTCATGCATGACAAACCAACTTATACATGTTGTATAAGTGAAACACTATAATGGCTTATATAAAGAGCTTATTTTGGAGATGCATTTGAACCTTTGGTTCAAATGGACTTCATCCAAATATAATGCTAGCTGCATTAGCACAATAAGCATCACATCTTCATGCCATGTTCATGCATCATTGTGTTGCATATGCTTGTGTTTTGATTGTTGGCACCGTTCCTTCTCGATAGGTCCTGCTCCGGAGACGTTCCAGAGTACCTGTCTGTGAAGCAGTGCCTCCCTTGTTGATTTACCAGGCAAGCAAACCCCCTTGTTCATTCCGATACAATCCTACTCTCTCGCTCCTGCTCTCAGTTATTGCATTAGGACAACAACGATTCATCTGCTACTTTGTGCTGCGGTAGTTGAACCCATTCCTCTGCATGACCTGTCATTGCCACAGTAAATAGTTGAAACCCACTAGCATGTGTAGGAGTTGATTGAAGCCATTGTTGTGTTCCTATCATGCTATGCCTGCTATTGCTTAGAGTTGTGTCAGGTCTGATTCATTGGGAATGAGTTGGAGTGTTATGATATGTTCTGATGCTGAGAGTGAAGTGTGTGAACACGATTTGGTAAAGGTAGCGGTGAGAGGCCATGTAGGAGTACATGGTGGGTTGTCTCACTGGAACCGTCCTTAAGCACTGAGTTCTATGTATGTTGTCCAATGACTCGATACTACCACACATTGGGTTCCGGTAACTCGACCCTTCTCGACTTATTAACCAACTTGGTCTCTGTCCAGGAGTCGCAACTAGTTTCTGGTGTTTGTAGGTAGTGCTAATTTTCTACCAAGTGGCACCCGGCAGGGTGGGCTTGGGACAGACTAGGCACACGTGGCCTGGTGTACCGAGTGGCACCCGGATGGTGGGCTCGGGAACCCTGCACACATCGTTTGGGGCCGTGAGCAAAACCCCGGCCGGATCTCCTTGCGGATGGAACCCGAATAGGCGATAAACTTGGACTAGAGTCTTGTGTGGTTAGTCAGGTCGTGGCCGACACCCTCGCCAGGCTTCCGTTTGAAGGTTGCCGAGATACATGACGTGTACATGGCGGTAAGTGGCGAGAGCGTGTGTGAAGAAGTACACCCCTGCAGGGTTAACATGATCTATTCGAATAGCCGGGTCCGCGGTTATGGACTTCTTGGATGCTTACATGGTACATAGACAACTTGAAGTGTATACTCTAAAAAGCTCAAGACAAGTGTGAGTGCTATGGATGGCCTTCTCGTAGGGAGACGGGGATGAATCCATAGTAGTGTATTGTGTGGTGATTAGTGGACTCGTGTGCGCCATATCACCTCAAGAGTTTCTGGTAGTCATAGAACAGGATAGCCACTGAGTCAAAGTTGGCTTGCTGCAACTAAACCCCACATTACCTTCTTGATACACATGCATGTATGATAGGATCTGATGTAAGTCGTGCTGAGTACCTTTGTACTCATGTTGCTTTATTTATGTTTTTGCAGCGGAGACTTTGGTCTTAATAGTGTTCTCGTGGACTTCGACGAGTAGTTTGTACCTCAGCTACGATCTTGATCGGATGTTGTAGATAGTCAGGCTCTTCAGCCTTTTTCATTTGTAGATGTCTGTACCCAGACATGTAATGCTTCCGCTTGTTGCTTGTATGCTCTGTATGATGGGTCTTGTGACCCCTGTTTGCAATAATGCTATGATGGCTCTTTGAGCCTTATCTATATGAGTTGTTGAGTTATGCTGTGATGCCATGTTGTACAACACATACTTGCATGTTATGCGTACGTGTAATGTGTATTGCTATGTGTGGGGTCTGACTATCTAGTTGTTTATCCTTAGTAGCCTCTCTTACCGGGAAATGTCTCCTAGTGTTTCCACTGAGCCATGGTAGCGTGCTACTGCTCCGGAACACCTAGGCTGGCCGGCATGTGTCCTTCTTCGTTCCTGTGTCTGTCCCTTCGAGGAAATGTCACGCGATGAATACCGGAGTCCTGTTAGCCGCTACAGCCCAGTTTACCGGAGTCCTGCTAGCCCAGTTGCTACAGCCCGAGTTCACTCGCTGATGACCGACACGTTCGATGTTGGGTCATGGATGCCTGTCCCTGTAAGTTAGTGCCACTTTGGGTTCATGACTAGCCATGTCAGCCCGGGTTCTCTGTCATATGGATGCTAGCGACACTATCATATACATGTGCCAAAAGGCGCAAACGGTCCCGGGCATGGTAAGGCAACACCCGTGGGAATACCGTGCGTGAGGCCGCAAAGTGATATGAGGTGTTACATGCTAGATCGATGTGACTTAGGATCGGGGTCCTGACAGCTTTGGTATCAGAGCCTGACTGCCTGTAGGATTACCAAGCCAAACTGGTCGAAGTTGAGTCTAGAAATTCTTTAGTTATGTAAGAGAATTGATTGTGGGAAGGAACATAAGGCTCCTTTTACTCCTTTACCTCATGGCATTCTGATCTGAGTCGTCCTATCTTTCCTACGGGGTTAAGGAACTAGGCTTTCTCTTCCGTCTATCAGGATCACGTGTTACTACTCCGTAGTCCCATAGGATTGGTTGATCAGAGTCATACCCTAGTTTTGAGTATTTCCGGTGTAGTCTGTTTAGTATGATCTCAGAACCTTGAGTAATGCTGATGAGTATGTTACCACCCCATTTTTAGTAGGATGTCTCATTCTGAGCATTTTACTGCCGTTATGCTGCCGGAATTTCCCTAGGAGTTCGAGAGATACTAATTCCTTGTCCTACATTCTACAGTCTATAGTTGATGCTGACTCCGTCCCTGGTTTCGTTTCTCAGGATGTCATCAAGTTCTATTGTTCGTAGCCAGAACCATGGAGATGGTAGGGATGAGGATCCTCCCGACCCGCCTTCGTTGACAGAGTTCATGTTAGAAATGGAGAGGAACAAGCGTGAGTCTAACCGTTTGTTGGCACGTATCAAGGAGAACACCGCACATCAGTCCAATAAGTCTGCGACCATTCATGACTGCATTCGCTTGCACCCACCTACCTTTCATCATTCCATCGAGCCACTCGATGCAGATGACTGGCTCCGTAGCATCACTCATAAGCTGCGTTCCGCGAGCGTAGCTGAAGATGACAAGGTCACTTATGCCACATACCACCTGGAAGGTCCTGCTAGTCTTTGGTGGAAGAACTATGAGGCTATGCTTCCAGCTGGCCAGAATCCTACCTGGAGAGATTTCACTGAGGCTTTTCGCGAGCATCACATTCCTGAAGCCCTCATCGATCGCAAGAGAGAAGAGTTCTGTAGTTTCACCCAGAGTAAGATGGCTGTTGATGCTTATAGTAGAGAGTTTGAGAACCTCGCTCGCTATGCCACAGAAGAAGTGTCCACGAACGCCAAGAAGCAGGCTAGGTTCCGGAAGGGTCTCAACCCCAAGTTGCGTCGTGATCTCCACCCGCATCATTGTGATACATTCCAAGCCCTTGTGAACAAAGCCATCAATGCAGAGACAACTCAGCTCACCTACGAGGAGTCTCGTAAGCACGCCTGTGATTTGGGATCTTCTTCCGGTTCTAGTTCTCAAAAGCGCCGGATTTGGGTTCCAAACTCCGCTCTTCCTTCCGGATATGCACCGAGGCCATCCCATGTGGTGCCTCCCCTAGCTCAGTCATATGTTCCCCCCAGGCCTACTGGTAGACCGCTTGTCAGTGCGGGTCCACGTCCAACCTCAGGGACTTGCTTCACATGCGGGAAGCCAGGACACTATGCACGTGACTGCTCTCAGACTAGTTATGCTCCACCCCAGCCTGAGAAGACTGTTGGCTGTGTTAAGCCATCACGCAAGATGATCAGTGTCAAGTCAGCCCCCACTGAACGTGGACGTGTGCATCACGTCTCAGCTAAAGACGCTCATGATGATCCGAATGTCGTTCTTGGTACACTCCTTGTCAATTGTCACCCAGCATCAGTTCTATTCGATACTGGAGCATCTCACTCCTTCATTTCTAAAGGCTATGCTCGTTTGCACGACATGTCATTTTGTGATATGCCAACTCCGCTTGAAATCCAAACCCCAGGGTCTAGATGGCAGACCACCAGAATTAGCCATGGTAATGAAATCCTTGTTGACAGACTTGTATTCCTTGCATCACTTGTAGCCCTCAAGTCCTCAGATATTAATATCATCTTGGGTATGGACTGGATGACAGCTCATCATGCCAAGATTGATTGTTACCCAAGATCTGTTCAGCTTACACACCCATCTGGCAAGATAGTCACTGTCTCCACCAAAGTTGCAAAGCGTCAGCTCTATTCTCTTAATGCCAGCCCTCTTCCAGACCTTGAAGATATCCCGGTAGTCCGTGACTTTCCAGATGTCTTTCCAGAGGAACTGCCAGGTGTTCCACCTGACAGAGATGTAGAGTTCGTCATAGATCTTATCCCAGGAACAGCTCCAATCTCCAGGAGACCTTACAAGATGGCACCCTTAGAACTGGCCGAGCTTAAGAAACAACTTGATGAGTCCTTGCAAAAGGGTTTCATCCGTCCTAGTTCTTCT
The DNA here is from genome assembly GCF_018294505.1 of Triticum aestivum. Lineage (NCBI taxonomy): Eukaryota > Viridiplantae > Streptophyta > Magnoliopsida > Poales > Poaceae > Triticum > Triticum aestivum. Next base: position 190,170,737 of record NC_057798.1, on the reverse strand, counting down.
CCTTGGGCTTGCCCCGTCCTCTTCGTCAAGAAGAAGGATGGTACGGACCGGATGGTTGTAGACTATCGTCCCGTTAATTTGGTCACAATAAAGAACAAGTATCCGCTCCCCAGGATCAACGACCTGTATGATCAGCTCGCTGGATCCTCAGTCTTCTCCAAGATGGATTTGAGGTTAGGATACCACCAAATTAAGATCAGAAATGGGGACATTCCCAAGACAGCTTTTGTCACTCGTTATGGCCAGTACGAGTACACCGTCATGTCCTTTGGCCTAACCAACGCCCCAGCCACATTCTCCCGCTTAATGAACTCGATCTTCATGGAGTACTTAGATAAGTTTGTCATGGTTTACCTCGATGATATTCTTATTTACTCGAAGAACGAGGAAGAGCATGCCGAACATCTTAGACTTGTGTTAGAAAAACTCAGAGAGCACCGCCTTTATGCCAAGTTCTCCAAGTGTGAATTTTGGTTGCCAGAAGTGACCTACCTAGGCCACGTAATTTCTGGTAAGGGCATTGCTGTCAATCCCGAGAGAGTCAAGGCCGTTCTCGATTGGACTCCACCTGAGACCGTTAAACAAGTTAGGAGTTTCCTTGGTCTAGCCAGCTATTGTCGCCGCTTTGTTGAAAATTTCTCCAAAGTAGCCAAACCCCTCACGGAACTTCTCAAGAAAGATAAAAAGTTCGAGTGGTCCCCACAGTGTGAGTACAGTTTTCAGGAACTGAAAAGACGCCTGACTTCTGCTCCCGTACTTGTGCCACCGGATTTCACAAAGGACTTTGTTATCTATTGTGACGCCTCACGACAGGGACTAGGTTGCATTCTTATGCAGGATCGTCATGTGATTGCCTATGCATCTCGACAGTTGCATCCACATGAGGATAATTATCCTACACATGATCTAGAGCTTGCAGCCGTAGTCTATGCACTCAAGACCTGGCGACATTACCTTCTTGGTAAACATTGCGAGATCTACACCGATCACCAGAGTCTCAAGTATATCTTCACCCAACCGGATCTGAACCTTAGGCAAAGACGTTGGTTGGAGTTAATCACAGATTATGATCTAGGGATTACCTACACCCCAGGCAAAGCCAATGTCATGGCTGATGTGCTAAGCCGTAAATCCTATTGCAACAATCTCATGTTGCAGCAAGGCCAACCACTTCTCCATGAGGAATTCTGTAAGCTTAATCTTCACATTGCTCCTCACGGATTCCTTTCTACCTTGGTGGCGAAACCTACTCTTGTGGATCATATCATAGAAGCCCAGAAGCATGATACGGGGATTACCCGGATCAAGAGAAACATTGCCAAAGGTGTTGCTGGTAGTTTCTCTGTTGATGATCGAGGTGTTGTTCTCTTTGGGAACCGCCTGGTGGTCCCCAAGAAGCAACATCTTCAGCAGTTGATTCTTAAGGAGGCGCATGAATCTCCTCTCATGATTCATCCTGGTAGCACTAAGATGTATCAGGACCTACGCCAGAGGTTCTGGTGGACTAGGATGAAGAGAGAAATCGCCGACTTCGTTGCTAATTGTGACGTATGTCGTCGTGTTAAGGCAGAGCATCAAAGGCCTGCTGGCACCCTTCAGCCTTTAGCTATTCCTGAATGGAAATGGGATAAAGTTGGTATGGACTTCATCACCGGCTTTCCCAGGACCAAGAGAGGGAATAACGCTATCTTCGTAGTCGTTGATCGTCTTTCCAAAGTGGCTCACTTCCTTCCTGTTCGAGAGAGTATCACTGCTAGTCAGCTTGCTGACTTATACATTTCTCGAATAGTGTCACTTCATGGTGTTCCACTAGAGATCAATTCAGACCGTGGCAGTCTTTTCACTTCTCATTTCTGGGAGAGTTTCCAAACTGCCATGGGAACCCATCTTTCCTTCAGTACCGCTTTCCACCCTCAGTCGAGTGGTCAGGTGGAACGGGTCAACCAAATTCTCGAAGACATGCTTAGAGCTTGCGTTATCTCATTCGGTATGGATTGGGAGAAATGTCTTCCTTTTGCCGAGTTTGCTTATAACAATAGCTATCAATCCAGCCTCAAGAAAGCTCCTTTTGAGGTTCTCTATGGACGAAGATGTCGAACACCTTTGAACTGGTCAGAAACCGGTGAAAGACAATTCTTTGGACCGGACATGATCCAGGAGGCAGAAGAGCAAGTTCGCATCATTCGTGAGAATTTGAAAACAGCCCAGTCTCGTCAAAAGAGTCAGTATGACCGCCATCATAAGGATATGACCTATGAAATTGGCGACAAAGCTTACCTTCGGGTTACTCCCTTGAAGAGTACCCATCATTTCGGTATCAAGGGCAAGTTGGCTCCTTGTTACATTGGTCCCTTTCGCATTCTCGCTAAACGAGGAGAGGTTGCCTACCAGTTGGAACTACCCCCACATCTTTCCAGAGTGCATGATGTCTTCCACGTCTCTCAACTCAGGCGTTGCTTCTCGGATCCCATCCGCGGAGTGGACCACGAAACGCTTGATCTCCAAGATAACCTCACATACCGAGAGTACCCGGTTTGCATTCTTGATCAAGCAGAGCGTGTTACTCGACGTCATAACATCAAGTTTCTCAAGGTTCAGTGGTCCCATCATTCCGAGAGAGAAGCTACTTGGGAGCGAGAAGATCGTCTTCGACTGGAGTACCCCGCTTTCTTTTCGTCGACCCCTGAATCTTGGGACGAGATTCTTTCAAGTGGGGGCGAGTTGTCACATCCCTAGCTCTGGTATGACCTAGACTAGCTAGTCACTTGTGCATCATGTTAAATTCCATTTAAATTTGAAATGGGGATTTGTGAAACCCTCAGAATCATCTCTGAAAATGACCCAAATAAAAATTGTTCCAAAAAGGTCCAAGGAAATGTTCATGTTGCTCTCTGAAAATATTGGTCAGAGGTAAAATTCAAACAAATATTTTAGGAGCTCATGGATATTTAATTTTGGCCATTTGGATTAATCCGATAATTATTTGCTTTGGATATATATTGTTATATATATAAAATATGGTCCAAAAATTATGCCATTTATAAAGGAGCTCTGGAATAATATATCTAGCTTCCATAAAAATTGGCATAAGGAAATAAATTGATTTAGTATTTTAATTAAATCAAAACATATGTCAGAAAAATATAAATAGAAATAAAAGAGGGAGACTTACCTGTGGCCCAGCTCCTGTGCGGCCTGGCCGGCCCAGCTGGCCAGCCCGGCCCAGCCGCCTCCTCCTCTGTCATCTTCTCCCCCTCGCCCAAGCAGGTGCGTGCCCGCGCCACAGCCGGCCGCGGCCACGCGTCCGGCCACCTCCTGCTTCGTCCTCCTCGTCGCCCTGGACGCCCTGGAACGACGCCATGCGCCGCCCCGCACCTCTCTCCCTCTCTCTCATTCCTCCCCTTCCCCTGGTCTCTCTCCCACACGACCGCCCGAACGCGCCGTCGCCGCCGCACGCCATTGCCGCGGCCACCACCTCCCCCTCTCCCTCTCTTCGAGTCCGGTAGCTCCGCCACGTCGTCCACCACCTCTCCGTCAAGCCGTGCCTCACCGGACGCCCCGTGGAGCCGTCGCCGTCGCCTTCTTCACCTCCGGCCGCCGTGGATCCCCATCGCCGCCCCGCCGTCTCCAGTGCATCCCCGAGCCCGCTTCGACGCCTGCTGCAACCACGGTGAGCTCCGCCACCGTTCCCCTTTCTCCGTTTAGCTGCCCGCACGCCGTAGCCCTCCTCCCCACCACGGCCGAAGCCTCTCGCCGCCGTCCATGTCGCCGTCGTCGTCTCGGCCCGCCTCTGCCCAAACCGAGCACCCCATCATGCTCCCAGTGCCACGAGGGTGCCGCCGAGCCCCTCAGGTGGCCTCCCCATGCCCCGCAGCCCGTTTCCGCTCGAAGCCGAACTCCGGCCGCCGCCCCGAGCTTCGCCCCGGCGAGCTCCGGCGTCCCCGTGGCTTCCCGTCTGCTCCCCTGGATGCGGACGAGCCCGGGCTACGCCCCGGTGCTCCCAGACGCCGTCCCCGTGGCCTGTGGCGCGGACTCCGCCGCGTCCAGAGGTCGCCGGCGGCGAGCCCCGTCGCCTGAGCCCCGCCATGTGGGCCTGGCCCGTCAGGTGATTAGCTTAGTGCTAATCACTGCTTAGTTAACCCCTTGACACTGACAGTGGGCCCCAGCGCCACTAATCTAAGTTAGATTAGAATTAACCCCCCCTGTTAACTAACTATGACACTGACATGTGGACCCCACACGTCAAGTTTGACCCTGGTCAGCCGGTTGACCTGCTGACCTCGTGCTGACGTCATGCTGGCGCAATAACATATTTTCTGGAATTAAAATAATTCAGGAAATTCCAGAAAATGTTTTAAACTTCAAAAATTCATATCAATTCAACCGTAGCTCAGATTGAAATAATTTATATATGAAAAATTATTAGAAAAATGTAATCTATCCATCTGTACTAGTTTCATGCATGACAAACCAACTTATACATGTTGTGTAAGTGAAACACTATAATGGCTTATATAAAGAGCTTATTTTGGAGATGCATTTGAACCTTTGGTTCAAATGGACTTCATCCAAATATAATGCTAGCTGCATTAGCACAATCAGCATCACATCTTCATGCCATGTTCATGCATCATTGTGTTGCATATGCTTGTGTTTTGATTGTTGGCACCGTTCCTTCTCGATAGGTCCTGCTCCGGAGACGTTCCAGAGTACCTGTCTGTGAAGCAGTGCCTCCCTTGTTGATTTACCAGGCAAGCAAACCCCCTTGTTCATTCCGATACAATCCTACTCTCTCGCTCCTGCTCTCAGTTATTGCATTAGGACAACAACGATTCATCTGCTACTTTGTGCTGCGGTAGTTGAACCCATTCCTCTGCATGACCTGTCATTGCCACAGTAAATAGTTGAAACCCACTAGCATGTGTAGGAGTTGATTGAAGCCATTGTTGTGTTCCTACCATGCTATGCCTGCTATTGCTTAGAGTTGTGTCAGGTCTGATTCATTGGGAATGAGTTGGAGTGTTATGATATGTTCTGATGCTGAGAGTGAAGTGTGTGAACACGATTTGGTAAAGGTAGCGGTGAGAGGCCATGTAGGAGTACATGGTGGGTTGTCTCACTGGAACCGTCCTTAAGCACTGAGTGTATGTTGTCCAATGACTCGATACTACCACACATTGGGTTCCGGTAACTCGACCCTTCTCGACTTATTAACCAACTTGGTCTCTATCCAGGAGTCGCAACTAGTTTCTGGTGTTTGTAGGTAGTGCTAATTTTCTACCAAGTGGCACCCGGCAGGGTGGGCTTGGGACAGACTAGGCACACGTGGCCTGGTGTACCGAATGGCACCCGGATGGTGGGCTCGGGAACCCTGCACACATCGTTTGGGGCCGTGAGCGAAACCCCGGCCGGATCTCCTTGCGGATGGAACCCGAATAGGCAATAAACCTGGACTAGAGTCTTGCGTGGTTAGTCAGGTCGTGGCCGACACCCTCGCCAGGCTTCCGTTTGAAGGTTGCCGAGATACATGACGTGTACATGGCGGTAAGTGGCGAGAGCGTGTGTGAAGAAGTACACCCCTGCAGGGTTAACATGATCTACTCGAATAGCCGGGTCCGCGGTTATGGACTTCTTGGATGCTTACATGGTACATAGACAACTTGAAGTGTATACTCTAAAAAGCTCAAGACAAGTGTGAGTGCTATGGATGGCCTTCTCGTAGGGAGACGGGGATGAATCCATAGTAGTGTATTGTGTGGTGATTAGTGGACTCGTGTGCGCCATATCACCTCAAGAGTTTCTGGTAGTCGTAGAACAGGATAGCCACTGAGTCAAAGCTGGCTTGCTGCAACTAAACCCCACATTACCTTCTTGATACACATGCATGTATGATAGGATCTGATGTAAGTCTTGTTGAGTACCTTTGTACTCATGTTGCTTTATTTATGTTTTTGCAGCGGAGACTTTGGTCTTAATAGTGTTCTCGTGGACTTCGACGAGTAGTTTGTACCTCAGCTACGATCTTGATCGGATGTTGTAGATAGTCAGGCTCTTCAGCCTTTTTCATTTGTAGATATCTGTACCCAGACATGTAATGCTTCCGCTTGTTGCTTGTATGCTCTGTATGATGGGTCTTGTGACCCCTGTTTGCAATAATGCTATGATGGCTCTTTGAGCCTTATCTATATGAGTTGTTGAGTTATGTTGTGATGCCATGTTGTACAACACATACTTGCATGTTATGCGTACGTGTAATGTGTATTGCTATGTGTGGGGTCTGACTATCTAGTTGTTTATCCTTAGTAGCCTCTCTTACCGGGAAATGTCTCCTAGTGTTTCCACTGAGCCATGGTAGCGTGCTACTGCTCCGGAACACCTAGGCTGGCCGGCATGTGTCCTTCTTCGTTCCTGTGTCTGTCCCTTCGAGGAAATGTCACGCGATGAATACCGGAGTCCTGTTAGCCGCTACAGCCCGGTTTACCGGAGTCCTGCTAGCCCAGTTGCTACAGCCCGGGTTCACTCGCTGATGACCGACACGTTCGATGCTGGGTCATGGATGCCTGTCCCTGTAAGTTAGTGCCACTTTGGGTTCACGACTAGCCATGTCAGCCCGGGTTCTCTGTCATATGGATGCTAGCGACACTATCATATACGTGTGCCAAAAAGCGCAAACGGTCCCGGGCATGGTAAGGCGACACCCGTGGGAATACCGTGCGTGAGGCCGCAAAGTGATATGAGGTGTTACATGCTAGATTGATGTGACTTAGGATCGGGGTCCTGACAGACAGCATCTAAAACCAGCGCCGTACCGATCGCTTGCAATATGAAAAGCGCTGAGGTAGAACACATGGGCCCCAAACATGTAGGGTGGGCCTGCGGCACAAAGTCCAGAACCGTGAGCCTGTCTGAGTATTATATTCTCAGCTGAACCCCATAAAAAAAGTTGAACCCCCATAATGCCCGTGCGTTGCACGTAACATCAAGATGCATTTGTATGAGTATTTTATCTTGTGAGAGAAAAGGATGAACGAGGGAAGGCCTTATTTGCAAATGTGGAGAGGTGTGTGGGTACCTTTTTTGCAAAATTGCCATAGTTTCCTTCCTATCCGTCAGATATAAATCGGACGGCCAATATTGCTGGATGGCAGGCACACCATCATCACCAACTCGTCTATACTGTGTTAAAAACAACTCTGTTTTTTATAATTATATATGTTATATATATTCCCCTTGATTTTTCTTATGTATAAAGTTGTGATATAAAAGATTTGTATATTTCTTTACAGAGGGAGTATCTCTTTGTCAAAAATATATTTATGTGTAACTAGTTACTCATGTCTTTCTACTTACTTTCGCTGATATGTGGGGCAAACGGCAACGGGGTCCATGTGCCATATGCACAAATTAGAGTGCAAAACTACACGGTAGACACAACCCGGTCATAGCACCGCAGTAATGCCCAATGAGACATCAAATCACAACCCCCCCCTTTCCAGCTTTAGCAGTAAGCTGGACGGACGAAGCGGTAATATTTCACTGGGCCTGAATCCCCTTCTCCCTCGTCTGCTTGTTCAGAGAAAACCCGCTCTCGGCCATTGCATAGGGTTTTCTCATGGAGAACCAGATACTAATTCTTCATCCATCCCCGATAAATCCAAGTCCCTTGGTCGCAGGTAATCCTAGGATGGCAGCCGCCGCCGTTGATGCATTTTTCTTCCTACTGAATCTAGTGTGTTTCATTTGCAGTGCCCAAAGTGCGAGGACCCTATAGGTTTCTGCGCCCCCAGCGAGACGCCACACTTGTTCCTTCTCATCCTAACACAGGATTTTAAAATGCACACTATATGTTCCTAGAATCCTCTTTTCTATCCGGGAGGGTGGGTGTTTTTCGAACATGATGTCGACTAATTTGGAAATTTGGATTGCTATATTTGGATAAAAGGTACTACTAGTACAATGGTCAACACTGACGTGAAGGAGGAAGTTATTTCAAGATTTGGATAGGGAATACATTGTGTTCTCATATTATTTTTCCTGCAGTGCATTATTTGCTCTGCCAGAACACATGTACTCAAGATGCTCAGCCTTAACATAAATGAATACACTAGTTTAATGGTCACAGTGAAGACAAGCCATGTGTCGGCGTTCTGGGAATGGGGGTCCCCGGACTTTCCTGCATGCGGCCTTCGACGTGGCTCAAGCAGAGGCCCAGTACGGCCCGTCTACATCAACCCAAGCTCAAGACCCTCGCGAGGGACCAAGCCTCGTGGGGCGGACGACGCAAGGCTTCCTCAGGGGCGGCCTCACCAGGCAGGCTCGCGAGGAGGCGGAGAGATCAAGGCAAGGAGTACCTCGCGAGGTGCTCGTGATGCAAGCCATGACGATCGAGACCAGGCGGGCGCCTGGCAGGCGCCAGTCTGCGTAGTGTCCTCGTTTCCTCTTTGGTGCAAAGGGGGCAAGCGCAGGCGCGGAGTACCGAGGCATCAAGCAAAGGTTACCATATCGGTGCAACTACACCAAGACCAGCAGGACGGCAGGACGGAGGTCACCGTGGAGCCCAAGACGACATCATCGCCAGTGCCTTTGGCAGTCGAAGACCAACTTTAGTCAGGATAACTTGTACTAGTTGTCCCCCTACAAAATGGCCGTTGTTGGGTCCCTTCCCGCTCAATATTTCGGAGAGGACCAGGGCCCCTATAAATAGAGATAGCCACCACCAGATAGAGGGGGACGACAAAGAGATCAGATCCAGAGCTGATCGAATCCACCCCAAGTAGAGCACCGCACCAGCTCAAGAACACCCCTCGCAAGGTTGTTCTTCCTCTATACTATTCATCATCAGCCCTAGAGGCAATCCACCACACCACACACTGGATTAGGGTATTACACCACAACGGTGGCCCGAACCAGTATAAACCTTGTGTCCCTTGTGTTGTTCATCGTGTAGCTTAGATTCGCGACGAGGCCTTGGGGTGTGGATCGGTAGGGAGAAGATCTTTGTGCACAGCCCAGAGTTCGAACCTTAAGGGTTTTGTCGGAACCCGATATCCGACATTTGGCGCGCCAGGTAGGGGTGCGCCGGAGCTCTCCCTTCCATCGATCTGCTCTCCATCAGCACCGCGCTTCGCCCTCATGGCGGACAACATGCTGCCCGCTCCAGCGCCCGACGCTAGCGCTGGGGCAGGGGCTCCGAGCCTTGGCCCCCGCCTTGCGACAGGTGCAGTGGCCGCATAAGTTCAAGCCATAGATGTCGCCGCTCTACAACGGCACGACGGATCCGCTGGTTTTCCTGCTGGCGTATGAGGAGGCCGTCCTCAAAGCCAGGGACGACGACAAGGTTATGGCCAACTGGCTTCCCATGGCCCTCACCGGCGTCCCGCGCATGTGGCTGCTCCACCTGCCAACAGCTTCTGTGGCCTCCTGGGAGGAGCTGCGCGACCTCTTCCTCGCCCACTATGCTGCACCGGCGCCCCCGGTCATCGCAGCTCTCCTGGGCGGCTCGTAGGCACCACCCTCGGGCCGCCACATCAAGTCGTTTGTCCGCCAGATTGGTGCCGCCCTCACGCAGCACGGAGCTCCCTTGGGCCGGGCGGCACCCGAGGCCGACCTGACCTTCAGCTCCGACGATCACCCCATCAACACTGCCTGCTCGGGTGCGCTCCCAATGCTTTGCACGCCCACCATCTGCCAGGTGGCCGTCACCAGGACCCTCATCGACGGCGGTGCCGGCCTCAACGTGCTCTCAGTGGAGGCCTTCAGCCTCCTCATGTGCCGCTGGAATGGCTCCAACCCAGCAAGCCCTTCTCAGGCGTCGGAGGCGGTTCCTCCGGCTCCCTAGGACAGATCCGCCTTCCGGTGACCTTCGGCACCCACGACAACTTCCGCATGGAGCTAGTCAACTTCGACATCACTCACATTGCCCTCCCGTACAACACCATCCTCGGCTACCCCGCCTTGGCCCAATTCATGGCAGCGACCCATCTGGCCTACAACCTCATGAAGATGCCCGGGAGCAGGGGCGTCCTCACCGTGGCTGGAGACACCAAAGATGCTCTACAGGCGCTCAAGCTCGCTCTCAAGAGGGCTGCAGCAGCGCAACCCGCCAGCACTGACGCCTCCAAGGCCAAGGGGGCTGCACCAACCAAGAAGAAGCAGGTGTTCACCCAAGACAAGGCAGAAACCAAGCAGGTACCAGTTGATGAGGATGGGTCCTCTGGGGCCACCTTCACCATAGGTGCCAATCTCGACCCCGGCCAGGAGGAGGCACTGGTGAAATTCCTGCGCTCGAACAAGGAGGTATTCGCGTGGGAACCCAAATAGCTGGCGGGGGTCCCAAGACAGGTGATTGAGCATCACCTGAATGTGTGCCCTAATGTACGCCCCGTGAAGCAGAAAGCAAGGTGGTAGTCCACCGAGAAGCAGGCCTTCATCGTCCAAGAAACCCGCAAGCTGGAGGCTGCAGGTGTCATTCACGAGGTTCGCTACCCCGAATGGCTGGCAAACCCTATGGTTGTGCCAAAGAAGGGAGGAAAGGAGCGCATGTGCGTCGACTTCACCAACCTCAACAAGGCCTGCCCTCAAGATCCATTCCCACTCCCTCGCATCGACCAAATTGTCGACTCCACCGCTGAGTGCGACCTGCTGTGCTTCCTAGATGCCTTTTCGGGCTATCATCAAATCAAGATGGTGATAGAACACGTGGAGAAGACGGCCTTCCTGACCCCATGCGGGGTGTACTGCTACACCTGCATGCCATTCGGGTTGCGCAATGTGGGCGCAACTTTCTCGCGACTGATGCATATCACCCTGGGCCGGCAGCTCAGGAGAAACGCTGAGGCCTACGTCGACGACATTGTGGTAAAGTCTCGGGAGGCGAAGACCTTGATATAGGACCTGGAGGAAACCTTGGCGAGCCTTCGTGAAGTGGACCTGCAGCTCAACCCGGAGAAGTGCGTGTTTGGTGTACCCTCTAGCAAGCTTCTAGGCTTCCTCGTGTCCCACAGGGGGATCGAGGCCAACCCAGAGAAGGTCAAGGCGATCGAAGACATGAGTCCGCCGCAAACCCTTAGGGAAATGCAGAAGCTCGCCGGACGCGTAACTGCGTTAGGGCGCTTCATCTCCAAGCTGGGGGAACGTGCTCTGCCCTTCTTCAAGCTGATGAAGAAGAAGGGCCCGTTCGAATGGGCACAAGAGGCCGACGAAGCGTTTCAAGATCTCAAGAAGTACCTGACCAGCCCTCCGGTGATGGTGGCGCCACGCCCTCAGGAGCCCCTGGTGCTCTACCTCGCCGCCACGCCCTACTCCGCTAGCGCAGCTCTGGTGGCGGTTCGGGAAGAACGCTAGGCGAAGGCCGCATCGAGACCGGCTGCGGCCCCGACCGCAGCAGCACCAGACCAAGAAAGCCTCACGAAGGCCACGGACTCGGCAGATGGAGACCCGCCTCAACAGGAAGACACCCCCGGGGTTGAAGGGGCCTCACCAAGCATCCCGGAGCTAGGGGATTCAATGTCTCAGGAGGCGCTCAACTCTCCGAAGGTCACGGGCTCCGTCGGCACACCCACCCTCGTCGAGCATCCTGTGTATTTTGTTAGTACGGTGTTGCGGGATGCAAGGGCATGGTACCCCATGCCTCAGAAGCTCTTGCTCGCGCTATTGGTGGCCTCGCGTAAGTTGTGGCATTACTTCCAAGGTCACCCCATCAAGGTTGTCTCGGCCTACCCATTGGAAAGGGTGCTTCGGAGCCCCAATTCCACTGGAAGGGTCGCCGAATGGAACATCGAGCTGCAAGCATTTCAGTTGGAATTCAGCATGACCAGGGTCGTCAAGGGGGCCGCACTTGCAGATTTTGTGGCAGAATGGACAGAAGTGCCAGGGCTTGAAGCAGGTGAAGATCGGTCACTCTCCACAGGAAGCGAGGCACCGGACGGCTGGGTCATGTACTTCGATGGGGCATTCTTGCGACATGGTGTGGGGGGCGGCGCGGTGCTTATATCCCCCACTTAGGACAAGCTCTGCTACGATGTACAGCTCTGTTTCCAGCACGGCGAGAAGGTCTCTAGCAACATAGCAAAATACGAAGGCCTCATAGCGGGCTTAAAGGCTGCATCAACACTGGGGGTGAAGCGCCTTGTCATCAAGGGCGACTCACAGCTCCTCGTCAACTTCTCCAACAAAGTGTACGAGCCAAAGGATGAGCACATGGATGCGTATGTTGCAGAAGTACACAGGATGGAAAAGCAGTTTTGGGGGCTGGAGTTGCAGCATGTGCCCCATGGCACCAACCAAGAGGCTGATGACATCGCCAGAAGGGCGTCCAGGCGGTTGCCTCAGGAGCCTGGTGTTTTCGAGGAACGGCTCTTCAAGCCCACGGCAGCACCATCACTATCAAGCATAGCGCAACCTCGGGAAGAGCTCCCTCAACCACCTACCATAGAAGCCCCGGCCTGTGGCCCAGCCTCGGGAGCGCGCTTGCTCCTGGCTCTAGAACCTCAAGAAGGATGCTGGACTGCGGAGTTCAAGGACTACCTAATGCAAGGGACACTATCGGAGAAGGAGGAGGACGCGGAATGTGTGGCCCGGCAGGCCACGGCCTACTACATCCAAGACGGAGAGCTCTACCGGAAGCGGCCAAATGATGTTTCCCTGCGCTGCATCTCCAGGGAATAGGGGAAGGAGTTGCTGGTTGACATACACGGTGGAGATTGTGGATACCACTCATCGTCGCGGACCCTCGTCGGCAAGGCGTTTTGCAGTGGGTTTTACTGGCCTACAGCACTCAACAACGCAATCGAGTTGGTGAAGGCTTGCGAGGCCTGCCAATTCCATGCCAAGCAGATTCATCAGCTAGCTCAGGGCCTGGAGACCATCCCACTCTCGTGGCCATTCGCGGTCTGGGGGCTGGATATCTTGGGTCCGTTTCCTCGAGCGCCTAGGGGCTACCTCTACGTCACCATCGACAAGTTCACCAAGTGGGTGGAGGTGGAAGCCATCCGCACCATCCAAGCTGGCTCTGCAGTCAGGTTCATCAAGGGCCTCGTGAGCCGATTCAGGGTCCCTAATCGCATCATCATCGACAATGGTTCGCAGTTCACCAGCAACCTTTTCAAAACATATTGTGGTAACCTTGGAATGCAGATATGCTACGCTTCGGTGGCACACCCCCGGAGTAACGGCCAGGATGAACGCGCCAACGCAGAGGTCCTGAAAGGCCTCAAAACTGGGACCTTCAAGAAGAAGTTGCAGGCCTGCGGCAGGGGCTGGTACGATGAGCTCCAGTCTGTGTTGTGGTCCATCCGCACTACCGCCACTAAGTCGGCTAGCAAGACCCCGTTCTTCCTCGTCTATGGAGCAGAGGCGGTCCTCCCTCATGAGGTCAGGCATCGCTCCGCGCGGGTCCTAGCGTTTGATGAAGCGCAATAGGATGCCATGCGGGGGATGGACCTCGTGCTGGGGGAGGAACACCATCCGGAGGCCGCACTATGGGCAGTGAGATACCAGCAGGCGCTGCGGCAGTATCATTGCCGCCACATCCGCCCCAGGACTCGAGGTAGGTGACCTCGTGCTCAGGCGGGTGCTCTCCAGGGAAGGGCTACACAAGCTCTCGCCCATGTGGGAGGGCCCGTTCAAGGTTGTTCATTTTTCCAGACCTGGCGCCGCGCGCCTAGAGACCCAGGAAGGGGTGCCGATTCCAAACGCTTGGAACATTCAGCACCTCCAGAGGTTCTACCCTTGAAGTAAGGCCCAGTGCCTATAAGGAAGGCCCGGTGCCTGTGAAGCAAGGCCCAGTGCCTGTGAAGAAAGGCCTAGTGCCTGTAAAGAAGGCCCAACACCTGTGAAGGTCGCCGCCCCAAGAAAGGCCCGGTGCCTGTGAAGAAGGCCCAGTGCCTGTGAAGCTCGCCGCCCGTGACACTCTCACGTAATAATGAGTTGGGGCTGTACACGCCTCGGAGTCTCCGGAGTTCCGCCCTTTGGCCTCGGGGGCTCCCGCCCACGCCCAGTGGCAGCACTTAGCTCCGCGCTGGTGAGAAGACATCGAAGACTAGACTAGGTGCCGGACGCGGCTTTTCATTTGCTTTCCACAGTTGGCTTGTTCTCCCTTGTTTGAAACTTTATTGGAGTTGCTTCTAGTGTTGTTTGCCGTCCCCTGCCCTTGTTCTCTGTCTTTGGTTTTTGCCCGGCTCGTTCTCTCTCTCACAAGCCTCGCGAGGGGGATAGGCAGGCGCCCTTGTGAGCCCTTTCTCGCCTGATTTCGTGAGGCTCCCTCACTCAAGTTCACAACGGGAGCACCCCTCCCGGTCCATGCCCCACGGGCATCGCGACGCAAAACGCCGGACCTAAGCTGGTCACCCTCATGACAAAGGTCCGAAAGCTATTCTCCCGACTGATCTTTGCAGACCTTAAGACGCCCGGTGAGGCCTCAGGCAAGTACCTCGCGAGGTGGATACTACAGCGAACCTCCCAAGCTAAGTTGTTCCTACGCGCAAGCACATAGCCGCAACACCATAGCACAGCACGGGAACAATAAAAATAGCATGATAGTTAGGGATGATAGTCTTGCATGCCCCCCACGGAGGTCCATACTTCTCTCTCTCCCAATGCAGGAAAAGGAGAAAAACAAAATGAAAGCGGCGCGCCCCGCGACAGCTCGCGAGGAGGGATCCGCACCGCCCTCCCGTGCTCAATCAGACTCCACCTCGCGCTTCACTGGGGCGCGGTGGCGGGACGACCCGCTACCACCCTCAAAGCGGGCGCGACAATGTGGTGGCTGGTCGCGGCCACCGCTTGAGGAGCTATCACCGGAGGAGGAGCCGCTGAAGCTCGGCGAGCTGCGGACGCCGCCAGGAGCGGGTTCGCCTTCACCCTCGTCACGGCCGTCGCCAAGGCTAAGCACCTCGTCGCCGTTGTCATCTTCGGGGCAGCACCCAGCACGGCGGCCGTCTTCCCCGAACACCCTCACGTAGAGGGTCGCATAGCCGTCAAACTTGAACTGCAGGGTGCACCGCCGGCCCAGGCCACGCGCGCGGGCAAACGTCTGCCAGCAGCGGGCCAGGGCCACGTTACCGGTGATGGAGATCTCCACCGCGACCCAGGAAGCCCTGCTGCAGCAACCGTCTGCCTGCAGCCAGAGCCCACCAGGGCCATCAGTCGGCAGTTTGCTGGCAAAGAAGCGGGGGAGCTGGAGCCAGTTGCCGGCCGGATCTGCCGACCACACGACAAACTCTGGCAGCACCTCTGCCGAGTGAAAGCGTGGCCTGGGAGGCCGCGCAGCCACGGCATGTCTTCCCCCACCAACCGGGCGGCCATTACCGCGCGGAGGACCACCACCGCGACCACGAGGAGCCGCTGTAGGAGTCGCGGGGTGCTTGGGGGACGACCTTGGCCGCGCTTGGGCGGAGGGGAGCCAGGCCCTTCCTGGCGAGCTTTCCCCTTTTCCGCGGCCGAGAACCTCTTCGTGGGCACCATGGGACATGGCAAGCAACTGGAGCAAGGAAGAAGAAGCGAGCGGAGCAAGGAGAGATGTGCAGTGGGGGGCCTGCGCCCCTCCACATTTATAGCCCAAGGGAGGCCAACCGTCGGCCTCCACGATCACAGGTAATCATGACTCTTTTTGCATGCTGTAGGGACTCATCAAATCGGGCAGTTGTCGAGGTAGCGTGGGGAAGCGAAGACGCCCACGTCCAATCAACCGCCATGCGGCGATCAAGGCCACAGGCTGTTGCGGCCCGCGGTGCTCCGCACTTGCCCTTTGGCTTTGCTGCTAAGCCAAATCTGAGCGCGCCTTGGGCCCGGGGGCTACTGTCGGTGTTCTGGGAACGGGGGTCCCCAGACTTGCCTGCCTGTGGCGTGACTCAAGCAGAGGCCCAGTACGGCCCGTCTACATCAACCCAAGCTCATGACCCTCGCGAGGGACCAAGCCTCGCGGGGCGGACGATGCAAGGCTTCCTCAGGGGCGGCCTCACCAATTAGGCTCGTGAGGAGGCGGAGAGATCAAGGCAAGGAGTACCTCGTGAGGTGCTCGTGACGCAAGCCATGACGATCGAGACCAGGCGGGTGCCTGGCGGGCGCCAGTCTACGCGGTGTCCTCGTTTCCTCTTTGGTGCAAAGGGGGCAAGCGCAGGCGCGGAGTACCGAGGCATCAAGCAAAGGTTACCATATCGGTGCAACGAGACCAAGACCAGCAGGATGACGGGACGGAGGTCACCGTGGAGCCCAAGACGGCGTCATCGCCAGTGCCTTTGGCAGTCGAAGACCAACTTTAGTCAAGATAACTAGTACTAGTTGTCCCCCTACAAAATGGCCATTGTTGGCTCCCTTCCCGCTCAATATTTGGGACGAGGACCAGGGCCCCTATAAATAGAGATAGCCACCGCCGTAGAGAGGGGGACGACAGAGAGATCAGATCCAGAGCTGATCGAATCCACCTCAAGTAGAGCATCACACCAGCTCAAGAACACCTCTCGCAAGGTTGTTCTTCCTCTGTACTGTCCATCATCAGCCCTAGAGGCAATCCACCACACCACACACTGGATTACGGTATTACACCACAACGGTGGCCCGAACCAGTATAAACCTTGTGTCCCTTGTGTTGTTCATCGTGTAGCTTAGATTCGCGATGAGGCCTTGGGGCGTGGATCGGTAGGGAGAAGATCTTCGTGCGCACCCTAGAGTTTGAACCTTAAGGGTTTTGCCAGAACCCGATATCCGACACCACGGATATAAGTTCCGAGTTGGGTTCATGAACCAAGAAGATCGCTGTTTTTTTATGGCCGAACTTGGATAAACTTTCTCAAGTGTTACGGACTGAAAGTTGGCGCACGAATGTTGATGGAAATAGCAGAACCTGGTCTCATCTTCACTATGATCTTCCACCCCAACGTCGTTCCAATTGTTCGTCCATGTTAGTTTTGTATCTGGTTCTTGCTTGTTGCCTCGATTACTTCTTAATCCACCTATTCTGTCTAACTAATCACAATTTAACTTTAGAAGTAGCAACGAATCTCTCACGAAGATGCTACTTCTAACTAATATTTTCTTATAATTGGTGGCACGTGTAGGTTTTTTCAGAGTTAAGCAGGCTGCTCATTTGTTATTCTGTAATAACTCGGCTATTACTGATGGCACTGAAGTTGACTGGGATGACATCCACAAGTTCCTACACTTTATTGGTCATCTTGAGGTCTTTGTGGGGCGTTTCAATGGTGGAAGGCCACGTGGGATGTGTGTGCCACTGCTGCACTCATTGAACAGGTCCAACTGTGTCGAGAAACTTATGGTACGAGTTGTTTTCTGTTATATATGTTGTTCATAAACTATTGCTTATACTCAGTTTTACAGTTGTGATCTTCTTGAAACAGAAACTGCCCAGTTCTATTGTTCCTATACAGATGCCTGACCATGGTCGGGTCAGACTTGCGCTTGGTCACTACATGATGTTTATGTCGACCTACTCCATTCCCCTTGGAGGTGAAAAGATACTTATTCATGGGTGGTCTCAAATAATGAAGGCCCGTCCATCTTGGAGAATAGGACAGAAGATTATGTTCATGCTTTTCCATGGCTCTAAAGCGAATATCCTATTTATTGACCACATTGCAAGATGAAGCCGCTTTCAGAAGGTTGTGGATGCGCGGGGCGGCGCCTGGGCCTTGTCCTGGGGCTTGGCAGCCTCACCCTTGGTTAACTGTAGGCAAAGTAGCACTGTTCGAGGCGTGCTTTGTACGGTTGAACCTGTATAAGTACTCATATTGTTTTCAGCTTTGGTTGTTAAGTGCCCCTGCTGGTTTCAGTTAGGTTGTTAAGTACTCCTGTTGCTTTTACAGTCTGTCGTGTTTCTTCAGTCCTGTCTTCCTCTAGCCGCCAAAACCAAACCAGCGCCGGTGGGGCCGCCTGCTTCCACCTCCCACGGCTAGCTGCGCCTCAGCGCACGCATCGCTGCCCCACCGTCTCCTAAATTGTTAACGCCGACGTCCTCCGCATGCCTTGGTGCGCTTGCCGCGGTGCCGCCCTCTCGCGTTGTCAACATGGTCAACAAACAACAGGAATCGGCAGAAGTACGTGGAGAGGATGACAGTAGGGGGCCACCATGTCAGCGTATGGAAAAATAAAATGCTTCCTCCTAGTGTTTTCCTGACATCTGGGACCCATGACATTGTGAGCGTATATAGTCAATAGACAAGAGAACAGCACAAGATCGGCTGACACCTGGGACGTAGCTGCTCGAGTGGTTTTTTTTTGTTATTGTTGAGATGGAGCAGGGTTTGAACTGGGTTGTAGCCCGTCTAGCCCAGGCTTATATTTTATGTTCACCATGTGACCAACCCAGCTATTTTTTTCTTTCTAAAAATGAGCCCAGTTTATTTTTTCTGAAGAATACTCAATCCAGGCCTACTTATTTTTCTACGCCCTGATGGACTGCAACTCTTTCAAGACGCCTGCAAATCTTGAAAGTAATATGAAATGGGTTGTAAATATAAAAACAGATGACAAATTGGCAATTACTTTATAATTTCTAAAAAAATTCACATTTTCAGATTCCTATTTCACTGGGCATTAACCTAATTTAAATATATCTTCAAAGTACTTTAAATCTGGCTCGACATTTCGGTATTAAAAATAGTTTGGAACCCACAGAAATATGCGAAATTGGCCCTGGCCAACCAAAAAAAATGACTGCAATAAATTGCATAAGAAGTTGCAATGAGCTATATATAAATTATTAAAAAAAGTGGGAGTGGTCTGACTTGTGGGCCTGTTAAGTTGACGCGTATGCAAGATTTTTTTAGTTATTATATACGTCAACAAACGATTCTAGCATACATAACCGTTGGATGTCAATCCAACGGCCGTCGTGTTTCTTCAATCTCTGATCTTCTTGCTCCAACCGCCAAAGCAGCGCCGGTGGGACCGCCTGCTCCCACCTCCCATGGCCGGCTGTGCTGCCGCGCAGGCCTCAGCGCCCCCTACTACTCCCACCGCTGGCCAGGGCATCCCTCTACTCACCCACACCCCCTGTTATTCTGTGGCGACGGCAGCCTCACACCGCAGCCGAACCAGTGAACCCTCATACTCCTCTCCGCGCGGGCTTCCACTGCCGCGTCTTCCCCGGCTCTGCGTCGTCCCCTTCCTAGGCCTCACCATCGTCCATTGCCCTGGTGCTCTCGGCGCGGCGTGGTCAATGTGGTCAACGACCAACTTCCATCGGAAGAGTATTATATGTGGAGAGGCTGACAGCTGGGTCCATGGCAGCCGCAAGGAACTGCCTCCTTATTACGCGGAAAATAATTATTCCTCCACCTAACAGCAGGGACCCACCGGACGGGCCACCAGTATTTTCGCGAAAAAATGTTTCCCCGTGACTGTTGGGACCCACCGGACTGGCCATCGTATTTCGCGAAAAAAACGTTCCCCCCGCTGTCAGCTCAGACCCACCGGAAGTGCCTCCTTATAACGCACCAAAAACAAATACCCCCTGCTAGCTGGGACCCACCTTGGTGGGAGGATGACTTGTGGGCCTACTAAGTTGACTGGGATGGAGGCCTTTGTCAACTTTAGTCAATATGAACGATTCTAGCTCCAGTGACCGTACGATGTCCATCCAACGGCCGTAGTGCTTCTTTAACCTCTGGTCTTCTTGCTCCAACCGCCCAAAGCAGCGCCGGTCGTGCCGCATGCTCCTGCCTCCCGTTGGTGGCTGAGATGCCGCGGAGGCCTCACCGCCCCCTACTACTCCCACCGCTGGGCAGGCCATCCCTCTACTCACCCACACCCCCTGTTATTCTGCGGTGACGGCAGCCTCACACCACAGCCGAACCAGTGAACCCTCATACTCCTCTATGCGTGGGCATCCACTGCCACGTCTTCCCCGGCTCCGCGTCGTCCCCTTCCTAGGCCTCGCCGTCGTCCACCGCCGTGGTGCTCTTGGCGCGGCGTGGTCAACGTGGTCAAGGACCGACTTCCATCGGAAGAGTACTGTACGTGGAGAGGCTGACAGCTGGGTCCACGGCAGCCGCAAGGAAGTGCCTCCTTATTACGCGCAAAATAATTATTCCTCCACCTGACAGCGGGGACCCACCGGACGAACCACCATATTTCGTGAAAAAAACATTTCCCCCTGACTGCTGGGACCCACCAGCTACATCTTTGTGCACAAGGAAGTGCGTCCGAGAAAAAAACGATTCACCCCCGTGACTGCTGGGACCCACCAGCTACATCTTCGCACGCAAGGAAGTGCGTCCGAGCAAAAAATAAAAAAACGATTTGCCCCCTGACTGCTGGGACCCACCATCTACATCTTCGCACGCAAGGAAGTGCCTAACAGTCGGGACCCACCTGGTCGAAGCGTACTAGCGTTGTCATTCTGGTCGCGAACGTGTACGTACATACTGGTGGATGTAGAGGCGCGCACTTGTCGTAGTAGAGGCGCGCACGTAGCATGTACACGTACGTACAGCGGCCAGTGTGCATGAAAGAAAATACGGCCACGTACGTACATACGGGCAGGGTCTCGAACGCCTACTCGCGCATATATACGTACGGCCAGGGCTCGTGTACATGGCTGGGTTGGAATGGAGAAACAGCATCTCGTCATGTTCATGGGAAGCCAACCGGCTAGGTCGGAACGGAATGCATCATCGTGTTCATCGGGAGGGCTTGGACGGAACATGCGATGGAAACGAGGCCTGGCGTATCGCAGAACGGAGGAAACGGCCTTGTGTTCGATCGGCCATGTTCGAAACAGGATCCTGTTCATCGGGAGGGGTCTGGCGTACCGCAAAACGGAGGAAACGGACTTGTGTTGGACCTCCTATGGTCAAAACGGGGTCCTGTTGACCGGGAGGGGTGTGGCGTACCGCAAAACGGACGAAATGGACTTGTGTTGGAGCGCTACGGTCGAAACGGGGGTCCTGTTCATCGGGAGGAGTGTGGCGTACCGCAAAATAGGACTCCACGGGATACTGTTCATCTCCACCGTCGACCTCCTCCAGCCTCCACGGGCTACTGTTCATCCACCGTCGACCTCCTCTAGCCTCCACCTGCGACTGTTCATCCACGGGCTCCTGTTCGTCCAGCCTCCACCGCGCGCTACTCCACCAGCTACTGTTCAACCACCCCCTCCACGGGCTCATGTTCAACCACCCCTCCACGGGCTACTGTTCATCCACCCCTCCACCATATACTGTTCATCCAGCCCTCCACGGGGTAGTCCTGTTCATCCAGCCCTCCACGGGGTCTTGTTCATCCAGTCCCAACCGGCTCGATCGATCGGGATCCTGTTCATCCAGAGGCAATGCCACGGGGTCCTATTCATCCACCCCCACCGCTCACTGTTCATCCAAGACCCCCCCCCTCGCAACGCTCACTGTTCATCCAGAGGCAGCATCGATCGGCTTCAGTTAGCAGTAGTAGCGAAGGAATCGCTCGACCGTGTTCAGTTAACAGCCATCGATCGATCGCTCGGATTCAGTAATGTGTAGCCTGGAGTGCAATCGCTCGGGTTCAGTTAGAGCCCAACGCCTCGCTTGGGTTCAGTTAGAGCCAATGCCTCGCACACGCGCGTATGTGTACGAGAGAAATGCGCATCGCTCGGCCCCCGACCACCCACCGTAACCGGGAACTCCTCGAAATTTTCCTCGCCCTCGCTTCTACCATAGTTTTTCCCATCATGGACGGCCCAAAGAATGTCATGCAGCTGCGTCTCCAGCCCGCCCAGGATGAAAAGCCCATTTTCTGTCATGATTTTTTGTCATAGAAGTAGGAGCCCACCACATCTATGATGATACAGGGTTTTGTCACAATTATCGTCATAGAAGTGTCATAAGTATGACAGGAAAAAAATTCGTTCGACCCAAAATGTCACGGATGTGTCTTTTTTTTGTAGTGAAGGATATGGGCGACACTTGGATCAAGCGCAAGTTCCTCAAGGCCATCATGCCATTAAACAAGGCCATGTCTTCCGTGATTCGTCAAAGGCCGGACTTTCACACCTTAACCTCAAGTGAAGTGTTGGATGAGTTTATTGCCATGAACATCATGAACAAGACCGCCGACAATGATCTTGCTCGTGTCCGTTCAAAGAAGAGCACTCCCACCCTTGCTTTGAAGGCCAAGTCCATTCCGGAAGAAGAAGAGGAAGAAGAAGAGGAGTGTGGCCCCGAGGACACCAAATATGCTTACCATGAGCACATGGCTCTTGTGCCAAGGCAATTTTTGAGCAACAAGAGGAATCCAAGGCCCACCTTCAACAAGAACAACTCAAGTGGGTCAAAGAACAAGCAACGTGTAAGAACTTGCTACAATTGTGGCAATGTGAGTCACTTTGTAGTGGATTGCCCTTATGATAAGAGGGAAGACAATGGTGGCAAACTCATTCATAAAGATAAAGCCAAGTCCTTCCCTAGCAAGAACAACTTCACCAAGAATACACCTCCAAAGGGCTTGGTGGCACATGAAGAGTACCCCTCCAATGATGAGGATGAAGATACAAGTGGAGAAGGAATGGAAACGACAACCATTGCCATTGCTACATCTTCTCCCTCCAAGGTGTCTCTCTTTAGCACCCCCAATGAAAACACCATTGCCAAGTGTCTCATGGCCAAAGATATCAACAAGGTAACTCCTAACATCAAAAGCACCATCATTACTACTCCTTATTTGTTAGATTGTGTTGATGATAGTGGGGTGGAGAAAGTTGATGAGAATGAGTTCACCAAGTTTGTGAGCAAGATCAAGGGTGAGTCCAAGAAGCACTTTGTTGCTCTCTTGGAACAACTTGGTGCAGCCAATGATATCTATCTCCAAGTTGGAGGAGCATAGTCGTGACTATTCCGATGAGATTTTGGATCTTTCCATTGCTTTAAAGGAAGAGCAAGATCTTCGTTTGACTCTTGATGAGTCACACAACGTTGATCATGCTAAATTACAAAAAGATCTTGATCATGCTATTGTTCTCACTCGTGTGCTTAAATCTAAGAAAGCCGAACTTTGGGTTGGCCATGCTAGACTCAAGGAAGAGTTTATATGCTTGAGAAGGCTCACAAGGTATTGAAGGGTGTTCATGCCTCTCTCAAAGAGTCTCATGATCAACTCCAAGTGAAGCTAACCAAGGAGATTTCCACTTGTCCTCCTTTCATTCTAATTGATAATGCCTATGGTACTAACCCTTGTTGTGAGCATGTGCATCTTGTGGAGGAAAATATTAAGTTTAAAGAGCAACTTGAGAAGGGCCTTGTAACTTGCATACAAGGCGAGAAGAACCTCAACGACCTTTTGAGCAACCAAAAGGAAGTTGTAGGAAAGGGAGGACTTGGGTTTGTACCCAAGTCAAAGAAGAAGAAGAAGAAGAAGAAGAAGAAGAAGAAGAAGAAGAAGAAGAAGAAGAAGAAGAAGAAGAAGAAGAAGAAGAAGAAGAAGAACAATAAGACCAAGCAATCTCTCCCACTAAAAGAGATCTTTGTCAAGGCGGGTGAGGGTACTCATGAGAAGAAGAAGAACAAGGAAGTGGGTGGTAATGCCAAGAAGGGAAAAACTGCTCCTATCAACAAAGCCGACGACTTTAACCCTTCTTATGTTTTGTGTTGTGCTAGTGATGGTCATGTTTATGCTAAATTTGTTGGTTCTTACTATGAGTACATTGAATGGTCTATTTGGGTTCCTAAGACCCTAGTTACTAACCTCAAAGGACCCATTCAAGAATGGGTACCTAAATCCAAGCATTGATCTCTTGTAGGAGTTTGCTTCCGGTGGGGTGTCATGGTTGCTCGATAGTGGAGCAACAAATCATATGACCGGGAGCAAGGACTTGGCGGTGGATGTGCATCCAATTCCATCTATGCCCACCCATGTCCAATTTGGTGATGCCTCAACTTCTAAGTTATTGGGACTTGGCAAGGTGGTCATCTCTCAAGATTTAACTATTGAGAAGGTCATGCTTGTTGAGTCCCTTGCATACAATTTACTTTCCTTTCGTCAACTTGCACTTATGGGCTTTGCAACTTTCTTTGATCTTGATACCGTGGCCCTATTGTGTAGCAAGACTCTAAAGTAGCCTTTGTTGGGCATGTTGAGAATGGTCTCTATGTGGTAAACTTTTCAGAGCGACCCACTAAGACCGCGACTTGCCTAATGGCTAAGGTTGATGTGGGTTGGCTTTGGCATCGCCGACTAGCCCATGTCAATATGAGATCTTTGCAAAGTCTCCTCGCAGGTGACCACGTGTGTTGACTAACAAATGTGAGTTTTGCCAAAGACCGTGCTTGCAGTGCTTGTATCAAAGGAAAGCTTCATGAAACGGCTCACCGTCCATTGACTATCATCTGCTCAAAGAGGCCCTTGGAGCTCCTTCACATGGATTTCTTTGGTCCTCCATACTTTGATAGTCTTGGTGGAAGAAAGTATTGCTTGGTGATTATGGATGACTACTCAAGATATAAATGGTATACTTCTTCAAGAGGAAAAGTGAGAGACTCAGCAAACTGTCATCAACTTTGCAAATGAAGCTCAACGTCAACATGATGCAAATATCTTGATGATTAGAAGTGACAACGGCACCGAGTTCAAGAACTACACCTTGGATGAGTTTCTTAGTGTCGAGGGGATCAAGCACCCTATACCCCTCAACAAAATGGTGTGGCAGAGAGGAAGAACCGGCGTTGATGGATGCGTCAAGGACCATGATGGCGGAATTCAAATCTCTGTACAACTTTTGGGCCGAAGCCATCAACACCGCATGTTGATGTCTACTATGCAACCTTCTTCTTGTAGACTCGTGTTGGGCCTCCAAGCGCAGAGTTTTGTAGGACAGTAGAAAATTTCTCTCAAGTGGATGACCTAAGGTTTATCAATCAGTGGGAGGCGTAGGATGAAGATGGTCTCTCTCAAACAACCCTGCAACCAAATAACAAAGAGTCTCTTGTGTCCCCAACACATCCAATACAATGGTAAATCGTATAGGTGCACTAGTTCAGCGAAGAGATGGTGATACAAGTGCAATATGGATGGTAGATATAGGTTTTTGTAACCTGAAAATATAAAAACAGCAAGGTAGCAAGTAACAAAAGTGAGCGAAAAACGGTATTGCAATGCTTCGAAACAAGGCCTAGGGTTCATACTTTCACTAGTGCAAGTTCTCTCAACAATGATAACATAATTGGATCATATAATAATCCCTCAACGTGCAACAAAGAACTTCAAACAAAGAGATTATTGTAGGGTACGAAACCACCTCAAAGTTATTCTTTCTGATCTATCTATTGGGCTATTCCTATAAGTGTCACAAACAGCCCTAGAGTTCGTACTAAAATAACACCTTAAGACACACATCAACCAAAACCCTAATGTCACCTAGATACTCCAATGTCACCACAAGTATCCGCGGGTTTGATTATATGATATGCATCACACAATCTCCGATTCATCTATTCAAACCAACACAAAGAACTTCAAAGAGTGCCCCAAGATTTCTATCAGAGAGTCAAGACAAAAACATGTGTCAACCCCTATGCATAAGTTCACAAGGTCACAGAACCCGCAAGTTGATCACCAAAACATACATCAAGTGGATCACATGAATATCCCATTGTCACCATAGATAAACACATGCAAGACATACATCAAGTGTTCTCAAATCCTTAAAGACTCAATCCGATAAGATAACTTCAAAGGGAAAACTCAATCCATTACAAGAAGGTAGAGGGGGAGAAACATCATAAGATCCAACTATAGAAGCAAAGCTCGTGGTACATCAAGATCATGCCAAATCAAGAACACGAGAGAGAGAGAGAGATCAAACACATAGCTACTGGTACATACCCTCAGCCCCGAGGGTGAACTACTCCCTCCTCGTCATGGAGAGCGCTAGGATGATGAAAATGGACACCGGTGATGGATTCCCCCTCCGGCAGGGTGCCAGAATAGGGTCTCGAGAGGTTTTCCGTGGCTACAGAGGCTTGCGACGGCGGAACTCCCGGTCTACGTTTATTTCTGGGGGTTTCTATATTTATAAGAATTTTTGGCGCCGAGAACAAGTCAGGGGGTCCATGAGTCAACGGCAAGA